>NC_080669.1:68340782-68640782 GCF_027579445.1 Ammospiza nelsoni | reverse complement strand
CCTTAGGGATGAAGATGCTTTCATGTATTCAGGATCTTCTCCCAAGTGAGAAAATTTTCTTCTCCAGGTCAGCTTCATGGTGTTGCTGACTGAGCTTGCAGGATCTTGTCCTCAGCTTTAAGATATTGCTCCTTTTGACTGTTACACAAGTGTGTATGAATGTCACATGTTCTCAATCAGTTTTGAAGTTTCAAGGGAAATAGAAGGGCAAAATTCTACTGCTACCATTGGGGAAAACAGAAACACAGAAGGGTGGAGGATTTACTAGAATGTGATCATCAAAACCTCAAACTTTAGCAGCCTTTGACTTTTTTCCAACGAAATTATTCCATTTCAACTCTGCCAACTTTCTAATACACTTCTGAAAGCATTCCCTCCTGAGAGAGGCAAAGAAGAAAGAAAGAAAGAAATGAGTGAGAGTGGTAAAGAGTGGATGCATAAGGGTAAAAGGGAAAACAGCAAAAGGGAAAACAGCAAAACCAGAGAAATATGTAAAAATCTTGGAGTGGTAGAAAGTAAAGACATAGAGAAAGACTTGCCATTGAACAAGTGAAAAATGTGGATTAAAATTTTGGAAGAAATGTGAGATTTGTTGTTGGAATTCAGGATAAGAAGCAAGTGGCATACAAGTAGGCTGTGAGGGGAAAAGGAGAGGAATGCAAGAAGCAGCCCTTGCTATGCAGGATGAGTTTCTGCCATTGAAATAGTAGCAGGTAACCCTCCAGTGCACAAGTTATACTGCACAGGTTTCTTAAAAAATGACAGGGTGCACTTTGAGAAAAAAAATTTTTTTTCCATTTGGTATACATCTTGGTAAATTTTAAAACACATCTAGCAGAAGAAATCTTTCCACTCCCCACTGACAATGCTGGAGCGAGTTGGTGTCTATTTTCACTGAAAAAACTTAGTGCCAACCAACCACTGATATCTAAAGACTAGCACATGCTCCAAAATCTTGATGACATGAACTCTGCCTGCAGAGTGGAACAGCAGACAAGCGTGAGAGGCATTTATTATGGATGGTGGACAGCTTTCACTGTACTGTGGTGATTCAAGACCTGCTCCATCAGGTTCTGCCACCATCTCACAGAAGTGGAGGAGGAGGAAGCTCTCCATCGCTTTTCACTGGCAGTGGAGAGCAGGAGGAGCCAGAGTCAGGACGTGTCCCCACCACCTCTCTCTGCCTACGCAGGCTTGGTGGTGGTGAGGTCAGCAACACATCCTTGAGACAGGGGCAATGCCAGTCTGAGTCTTCAAGAAACAGAGAAACAAGAAACAAAGAAAAACAAGCAAAGCTCTTGCATGGGATCCTGGCCTTCCAGCAAGACTAAATTTCTTTGAACAAGAGCAAGATAAGGTTAGAGAGATAAGGAAACACATTCTCTCCTTCACAATTTACAGTTTTTTTATCAAACCCTTAGATCAGTAGTATATCTATTGTGATGCCTTTTCAATGTCAACACCATAAATGATGTGACACAAAGAACATGGCTGCAGAACAACATGGGAAATTTTTGCAGCCCGTGCCCCACCTGGAGATTTGAAGGAGGGTGTGTGTGTGCTAAATCAATCCTCCTCCGTGGGCAACTGCAGAGTATTCTTTGCTTTTCCTGACTATCACCTAGGCCTCTCATATGACCACAGGCATGAAATGTCCAGGGAAGTGAATTCATGGTGTGTAGCTGGTCTGCAGTTGCACTGAAGACCAATGCCAGAATATTTAGGAGCTGGGCTGAAGACATTATCCACCTTTTGTGAATTAAAATATTTAAAATATAACCTTTGGAATAAAGTTGTAACTGAATACAGAATACATTTTATATTTGATCATCTGGTTTACAACATCTTAGAAAGGCTGATAAAATATAATAGATGCTTGAAACAGTGTTCTGAATTTAAATGGTAAAGTATTTGCATTAGTGAGGTCTTTAACTCCCTTACAAATCTGACCTCTCTGAATCTCCACTGAAATAAAGAGGATTTGAAGGACTGGGCTGCCTTACTAGAAGGACAGTGAATTTTCTGAGATGGAGAGTTTTATTAGGTTGATCTTACACTGACTTTTTCAAACACAAGTAAATACTTTAATAAGGATATTAAGCCACCATGACATAACACATAGAGTAACATGAAAAAAATATACCAGTTCAACAAAGAGTAGGTCAGAAATAAGGCTGTGTTAAGTGTCAAGTTAAATGAGTCCTAATAAAATGTCTCCCACTTTACCCAAAATCTAACCACTATTATATTATCTGAAAAAGACTCTTTTTAGAAGTGTTTCCAAAAGACCTGCTGGAAACTGCCTTCCCCTCCATTTCTCTGCTGCATAAACTGACATAAACAGTTCACAGTTGGTTCGGAGAGCACTAAGTGATTGCTGTGTTTATGAAATCCTATTCCTGTTAGTCAAGGAAATGAGTTTGACTCACCAGCTTGTTTATGAGTTTTGCTGTATGAAGGCTACTGCTGACCTCAGACTGCTGTTCCACCAGCACTGCTCATAACTTCTCTGGGGGGATTTGCACAAGTTCCCATTTCTGCAAAGATCTCTTGCTTATTCAGAGGCTGTGAATTTTTAACAGTATTCTTAAGGTATCATAGTGGAAGTGGATAATGTGTCTCTTATAATACAGGCATACAATCACATAAGTGCAGAGTAGCACCTCTAATATTTTTAATTCATTTACACTGTGAGAGGATGATTTACTCTCTCTGATTGCTGACTTCCCATGCCAGTAAATATGCAACAGCAGAATTGCTGCCTCTATATGCAAGAGTCCCACCACGGACTTTAAATTTAATCAATGTCTTAACAAATATAAAAGTTAACTTTTTGTATGCAAGACAGAGAAACTAAAGAGGAACCCTCAAGGATTTTGCATAATTAGGATTATTGGTTTTAAACAGACCGAGATCTCAGTATTGCCAAATTAGCTTACTAGAGAAAAGGGAAAAAATTAGTTGAATCACTTGCAGAAATCATAGTTTGAATGCTTCTTTTCTGGGCTTTACTTTCTACTTGACACATGCTGAAAAACTTTAATAAGACTTGTCCCCTTCTCCCTTCTAGGAGTTCATAATGCATGACTTCATTCACATTCACTTGAGGCTATTGTTTTTCTTTCCTTTGCTTTTGCCTAGCATATCTTGTAAACTGAGGCTGGAAGTTAAGGCCATCACAACCCGTACAAAATACATTTCAGCATGAGTCAGAGGTTGTTTTTTTTCCAGCTGAAGGGAAGTCAGAACAGAAGATAAACTACCATCCATCTTCTATACATAAAATCGACTAATGAAGACATGGTAAGAAATTTGCACATTTATATGTTGGTAATGAATGTACAACTGTGTGGTTTGTTCCCAGATGCAAACTTACACGTTTGAATTTGTTTTGAATTTCAGCTCATTTTCTGATGCTTCCAGGATTTTAGCTTCTTCAGTAAGCATAATGGTAAATCTACTGGAATTATTGAAAGAAGGGAGCAAAGAAAAATGAATCGGTAATTGTCAGCTCTTTTTTCTTCCTCCTTTCAGAGGTCTGAATCTTAATTTCCTTTTTAAAGAATAAAAACTTTCAATCAAATTATATCCATTCTTTCTTCATAGAAGGGATGTTCTGTTCTCTGCCAAAAGACATTTAAATATACATTTCTCTTACCCTCTACGTACCAGGTTTCTCTTACTTGTATTTTTTGTGCCCCTTGTTATTTCTGTGGGGCCTAGAAAGACAGCAATGAACCTCACACGGTTTTGCATGAAAACATCTGAATTGTGGTTTTCCATCCTGCTGGTACTCAGCTGTCATTACACTAAGGCAGCTCAGGGAGTTAAACTAGCAAAAAACCCAGCACAAAAAATAGTTTTGAAAATCAAGAACCACAACATCATGGCTAATATTCAGTAGGTCAGTGCAAGGGGCATCACCTGGCGATACCCTAAGCCCAGTTATATCAGATCCAGTTTGTTGTGTAACATTCATTTTCTGGGGCTTACGAGCTAGCTTTGAGCATGCTAGAAATGCTTCAAGCACAGCACAGTTCCTAGTGGCTGCCAGCGGCAGTAAATATAGAACGAAGCCAGCCTTTCCACAGTTCATATTGAGGTACTGTGTCAACAGCCTGTGATCTGAGGAATGCTTTTTGGACTGCGATCAAGTTCCTGAAGGACAGTGCAAAAACCAGGTCACCAGTTGTTTCCAGCTTCTGAATCAAAGGGAAGGAAAGGGCGCAGGACTCAGTCTATCTACTCCTCCTGCGCACCACTGTAGGTGCTGCACAAATATTCTGCAGCTGTAAGCCAGAGCTGACCATGTCCGTGTGGTTCCAACTTCGGATGACCTTTTCTCAATACCTCCCCTATTCTGAGTTTGGCCAGGCTTTTAATATGCTAAGAAACTGAAAGGATAAAACAAAATAAACCAAAAGCTCCCTCACATTGCTTGTGTGGGAAACTCATTCTTGACTGAGTTTATAGCAACTTGATGTCAGCCATAAAGCCCTGTTCCCCTCTGGATTAGGCCTGTATGGCTGTCTACTGCCACACTACTCCACTTCTACTTACAGCCTTCTGTCCCAGACAGAATCAGGTAAGACAGGCTTCTGTCATCCTCCTTGCTGGCCTTCCAAATAGTGTCTCTTCTTCTTCTCCCCTTAAAACCAATCTTATGTCAAACCTATCACCAGCCTTTCTGCTGAGAAACTCTTGATTTATTTCTCATGTGTGCAGATCCAGTGTGGTACCCACAGTCTCAAAATATGCGTTTGGATAGTGAAGTCTGTGGAAACAGGTTTCAGCTGGAAGGACAAAGACATGTGAGGTCATCTTACCCTGTAAAGATCTTACTTGCTCAGATCTTTGACACTTACAGTTTCCTTCTGTCTCACATTCAACAAACAATGACATTCATATATGAGTCTCATCCCACAATCAGGTCTCCCTGAGGTACACACCGTGTTGTTCCATCTTTCTGCATTATCCACCATGTATAACCTGGTCCTTGAGCAAAGACAATCCCACGGATGGGTTTGTCTGTACTCGAGGCAGGGTTGATCCATACTGTCTTTCCCAACAGACCTCTGACATGGGCCACTGGGGCTTTATCCCCATCTACTATATTAAGGAGCTCAGACTGAGCAGGACCCACTCAGGTTGGTGGAACCTCAAGTGTTAACTAACCAGGTAGCCTTTGCCAAATGCTGCTCCCAGTTTTTTAAAGACCCCCCACCCAATGCTTTTAAGGTGGTTTTTAACAATCCATTATACCTTTCCACTTTCCCTGCAGCTGCTGCATGATAGGGGATATGGTATACCCACTCGATGCCATGTTCCCTAGCCCAAGTATTAATAAGATTGTTTTTAAAATGAGTCCCATTATCCGACTCAATTCTCTCGGGAGTACCGTGCTTCCAAAGGACCTGCTTTTCAAGGCCCAAGATAGTGTTACGGGCTGTGGCATGAGACACAGGGTAGGTTTCCAACCATCCCGTGGTGGCTTCTACCATGGTTAGTACATAGCGCTTGCCCTGGCGGGTTTGAGGCAGTGTGATGTAATCAATCTGCCAGGCCTCCCCGTATTTGTACTTAGACCACCGCCCCCCATACCAGAGGGGCTTCACCCGCTTGGCCTGCTTAATGGCAGCGCACGTCTCACAGTCACGAATAACCTGAGAGTTACTGTCCATGGTTAGATCCACCCCTCGGTCTCGTGCCCACTTATAGGTGGCATCTCTACCCTGGTGGCCTGAGGCATCATGGGCCCATCGTGCTAAGAATAACTCTCCCTTATGCTCCCAGTCGAGATCTATCTTCAACTCCCCTACCTTTGCAGCCTGATGTGCTTGCTGGTTGTTTTGCTGCTCTTCATTAGCTCTGCTTCTGGGGACATGGGCATCTACATGGCGAACCTTCATAGGTAACTTCTCTAACCGAGTAGTGATATCTTTCCACTCTTCCGCAGCCCAAATTGGTTTTCCTCTGCGCTGCCAGTTGGCCTCTTTCCATCTCTTCAGCCATCCCCATAGAGCGTTGGCTGCCATCCAAGAATTGGTATACAAATAGAGCCTAGGCCACTTCTCTCTCTCTGCAATACCTAGGGCCAGTTGAATAGCTTTGATTTCAGCAAATTGACTGGATTCACCCTCTCCTTCAGTAGCCTCTGCAACCCGTCAAGTGGGACTCCATACAGCTGCTTTCCACCTCCGTTTCATCCCTATGACGCGACAAGAACCATCAGTGAATAGAGCGTAACGTGTTTCTTCTACTGGCAACTGATTGTATGGCGGAGCTTCCTCAACCCGGGTCACTGGCTCTTGTTCCTCATCTGCGACACTAAAGCTTTCACCTTCGGGCCAATTTGTAATTATTTCTAGAATCCCAGGGCGATTTAACTTCCCAATTCGGGCGCGCTGCGTAATGAGGGCAATCCACTTACTCCAAGTAGCACTGGTGGCATGGTGGGTAGAGGGAACCTTTCCTCTGAACATCCATCCCAGCACCGGTAGTCGGGGTGCCAGAAGGAGTTGTGCCTCTGTACCAATCACCTCCGAGGCGGCTTGGACTTCTTCATAGGCAGCCAAGATTTCCTTTTCTGTTGGAGTATAGTTATCTTCAGACCCCCTGTAGCTCCGACTCCAAAATCCCAATGGTCGGCCTCGGGTCTCGCCAGGCACCTTCTGCCAAAGGCTCCAGGACAGACCATGGCTCCCAGCTGCAGAGTAGAGCACGTTCTTCACATCTGGTCCCGTCCTGACTGGGCCAAGGGCTACAGCATGAGTGATCTCCTGCTTGATCTGGATGAAAGCTTGCTGCTGCTCAGGGCCCCAATGGAAGTCGTTCATCTTGCGGGTAACCAGATAAAGGGGTCTCACAATCTGACTATACTCAGGGCTGTGCATCCTCCAGAAACCTATAGCACCTAAGAAAGCTTGTGTTTCCTTCTTATCAGTTGGTGGGGACATAGCAGTGATTTTGTTAATAACATCCGCAGGAATCTGATGCCGTCCATCTTGCCACTTCACCCCCAAGAACTGAATTTCTCGGGCAGGTCCCTTGACTTTGCTCTTCTTAATGGCAAATCCGGCTTCCAAGAGAATATGAATTATCTTCTCTCCTTTCTCAAACACTTCTATTGCCGTGTTCCCCCAAACAATGATATCATCAATATAATGTAAATGTTCTGGAGCCTCACCCTCTTCTAGTGCAGCCTGGATCAGTCCATGACAGATGGTAGGACTGTGTTTCCACCCCTGGGGCAGTCGGTTCCAGGTATACTGCACTCCCCTCCATGTAAAAGCAAACTGAGGCCTGCATTCTGCTGCCAGAGGGATGGAGAAAAACGCGTTAGCAATATCGATGGTCGCGTACCACTTTGCTGCCTTGGACTCCAGCTTGTACTGCAGTTCCAGTATGTCCGGTACAGCTACACTCAGTGGTGGAGTCACTTCATTCAAGGCACGATAGTCCACAGTCAATCTCCATTCTCTGTCAGATTTTTGCACGGGCCAGATAGGGCTGTTAAAGGGTGAGTGGGTTTTACTGACCACCCCCTGGCTCTCCAGCTCTCGGATCATTTTGTGGATGGGGATCATGGCATCTCAATTCGTCCGGTACTGCCTGTGGTGCACTGTTGGGGTGGCAATTGGCACTCGTTGCTCCTCTACCTTCAAGATTCCTACAGCAGATGGGTTCTCTGATAGTCCAGACAAGGTATTCAATTGTTTAATACCCTCTATCTCCACTGCAGCTATTCCAAAAGCCCACCTGAATCCCTTAGGATCTTTGTAATAGCCATTCCGGAGGAAGTCTATGCCCAAAATACACGGAGCCTCTGGACCAGTCACAATCGGATGTTCCTGTCACTCCTTCCCAGTCAAGCTCACCTCAGCTTCCAACAAAGTCAACTGTTGTGATCCCCCCGTCACTCCAGCAATGGAAACAGGTTCTGTCCCCACGTGTTCCGATGGTATTAAGGTACACTGTGATCCAGTGTCAACCAATGCTTCATAGTCTTGTGGCTCTGATGTGCCAGGCCGTCTGATCCACACCTTCCAAAAAACCCAGCTCTCCCGTGCCTCTTCCTTGCTGGAGGCAGGGCCCCTCTAAGCCAGACTGTCCTTCTTTCCTTGGGCGTATGCCTTAGAAGTTCCTTCAAGGGGATCGGACATGTCATCGTCATCATCATACTTAACATCTCGGCTACGAGCGACTGGAGCTGCTATCTTTTAGGTGATACTTCCTCTTTTCTTCAAATCACGCACCCGTTGTGCCAAAGCAGCGGTGGGTTTTCCATCCCATCTCCTCATGTCTTCTCCAGACTCACACAGAAAAACCCATAACTCAGCCCGTGGGATGTACCTTCTCTCCCCATCAAAGGAGCACCAGCGTTGGACACCAGGGCCTCTAATTTGTACAGCTGAGATTTGAATAAGGTCCTCCGTAATCTCTTCCTGGAGTTTCTTATGATTCTCCTCTATTTTGTCCTCTAGTTTCTGCAGTCAGGTTTCCACTGCTGCAATTCTGGCATGAGTTGGGCCATGCACAGCATCTGCATACGCTCAAAGCTTCTTTGCCATAACGAGCACAGTCTCATATGTATCATCCCGCTTCATTATTGCTAGGGCAGAAGCGTATTCAGGTGGCCCAAGTCACACAAGTTTCCTCCACATTACAGGTGTGCATGGTACCAGGTCCGGATTCCTAGTTGTTGTGTCATCTGAGAAAATGAGCTCTGCCACCGCCATCTCTCTCAGGCGTTGGATCCCCTGTTCTATAGTCTTCCACCGTGTCTGCTGTATATAGAGATCATCTGCACACAGGTATCGTTCTGCTACGCTTCTTAGGACCCGTTCCCAGAGACTGTGAGTGTTAGCCCCCCTCATCATACCTTGATCAATGACAGGATCATGTGACAGGGATCCCAAATGCCTCGCTTCAGTACCATCCAAAATCGTAACCTCCCCTGCAGCATCCCAAAGGCGGACTAACCAACTAATTATAGATTCGTCAGGTTGTCGTCTGTAATCCTTTCTTAGGCCTCTGAGGTCCTTCAGAGAAAAGGAGTCAATATTAGCTCCAGATTCTGTGCCCCTTGATGTGGCCTCTGATTTTGGTGAGGGTCCTTCTCCTGCATCATCATCATCATCCTCCACCTTTCGATCGGTCGCATCATCCTCATCATCCTCCACCTTTCGATCGGTCTTGCCTTTACACTTTCTACCTCTTGTATTAGCTGCAACAGCCATGGGTTGGGGCCTATTGTCTGATTCAGCTGCTAGCCTGGAGCCTGGGATGTTAGCTGCAGCCTGGGTCACTGGGATAGTAACTAACTTATCTCCCTGTTGCCTTTCTGCTATCTGCTGCTCCACAGTATCTAGCAGAGTACGGTAAACAAACGCCAAGGCCCAGCTCACTGCAGTAATCCTTTCTTCCTTAGTATTACCATGGCACTTCTCCCTCAAATACTTTGCCACCTCGACTGGATTCTGAATTTGATCAGATGGGAAGTCCCAGTCTATAGGATCAGAAAATTCCTTTAAAGTCTGGCCCATATCCTCCCATTTCCCACTCCAGTCAAGATTTTTCCTGCTTTGTTTTACTCCTGAATCAGGAGTCTCCTTAACCCCTCTAGAAATCTCAGCTTTCATTTTATATACACTCCAGACAGTATAGAAAAGGCTTAATAAATTAAATGCCAGAAAGATGGTTTCTTTCAAACTCAGGGGAAATTCAGTATTTTCTAATAGAGATGTCAACAATTTGGAGGAGAAGAAGGAGGACAAAGGCTGAAAAGCCCCTTCCCCTTCTTCTCCCCAAACAAACTGAGTACACAGCCATAACAATCCATACATTCCTGAAATAAAGTCCAGCATTTTTATCCGACACATCATCACACATAAGACCAGCACAATGACGATTCTGGTTAGTGCCCCCCGCTTACAAAAGCTACTTATTAGGGACAATACCAGAGCTATTTTTGGGTAAGGAAATAACCCTAGGGACCACAAAGGTATTAAAATTTCAAAAACCCCTAGGGACCAGAAATACCGGCAAGCTTCCACTCCAAATGACATTATGAATCACCAATATGCCCACAAAACAACCAAAACCAAAATATTATTGTTATAGGTTTTTTTCCACTGTTTTTTTGGCCTCCCTTTCCCGGCCAACGCACCAAATAATATATTGTCCTGGTTTAGGACAAATTAGGGGAAATCTCCAAAAGGGAGCCCCCCAAAACAAAACAAACCTCCAACCACCCCTCCCCCAACACCGGGTTCGGGAAGGAATTTCTCGGAGGAGCAAAGTGGAAAACAAAACCTATTTATTTACAAGTAACAAAAGAACACTCCCCAACACAAGAAAAGAAAAGAAAAGAAAACAGACTGTGTTGTGAAGGGCGCTGAGCTTCTCTCGCAAGCTCCGGGTGTCCTGGACGTCCAGGTCGGGTCCGGAGCCGGTCCAGTATCTTCAGGGAAGGGTAAGAAAGAGGGAACAAAAGAAAAGGAAAAAAACCAGCGCAGAAAGCAGAAAGCAAGCAAGCAAGCGGCTAGCCAAGCCAAGCAGCCAAAAGCCAAAAGCCAAAGTGCCTGGTCACACACTCCCTCCTCTCTTCCCCGCCCCACCGCAGCAAGACGGCCGGAGGGGGGAGAGAGAAAAGGCACAGCTGCCAGACACAACACACGATATTGGGATAAAGGCTGTCAACCCACGACATTTTCCACCATCAGTCTAAATCAATTAATATTTTTTCAGCCAAGCAAATGTTGTAATGTAAATACTGAGATTTTCCTTCATTGCCTTATCAGACACAAAACCCCCTTAAAAAGAAAAAAGTTTGCAATTTTTTTTTTTTATTTTAAAGGAACATCAATTCTGGTATTGATCTCTGCTTTTGTAATTCAGTTGTTTCACTTCAAACACCTCAAAATTTAAAAGTCTAAAACTACATTTTGATTTTAGAAATTCTTTCCCTTAAAAAATAACCCCACCTCAGGCTGTTCAGATAAAAATGATAAAGGAGTCAGGTGCCACTTAATTTCACATCTTGTCATATATATTAACATATAGGAAAAGCAATTTTATAGGTTGAAGTACATCCCTCCTGGTGATGCAAGCTATAAGGAGAATTAGAGATAAGCTAAAGATCTGGCCTCACCCATGAAAAGTTGGAAACACTCCCATTAACAAGCTTTTATCCAAGACTTCCTGCAATTCAGGGAGCTGAAGTTCACAAAGTGTTTCCAGACCCAGCAGTTGCACCCGGTAGGAACTGAATTTGGGTAAATGTTCTCACCTCCAGACGCAGAAGTGAGTTTCCCCCAGCAGCATCAGTCAAGTCCAGACCTCTGATCGTGCCAATTCAGTGATAATGAGCTGCAGCTGGCTTTAAAACAAGAAAGGGAATTGTGAGACCTGAAAACACAATTATACACAAAACTGATGGCAAAGCCAGGAACTTTTGCAAGTTTGTCCAAGAGCTTTGGGTTATTTAGCTAATAGTGCAAACAAGGATTTTTTACCTGTCAGAATATGCTTCATCCATAATCAGAAGTCTTGCACATAATTTGGAGGCTTGTGTAAAGGGGCAGGGGGTCAAAGAACAGGAATTGTACTGGTAGTTTTTGTAATCTATAGAAATTAAAAGGAAAGAATTCAACAAGTTTTTAATTTAAATAAAAAATCATTACCATTGACACTATACTTTAAATCTATGTTGCTTACTAAGTATTTGCCTTTAGTTTGAATTAAATTATTCCAGAAAACTGTTTAAAACCAAAATGGGTGAAAAAAGCTATACTTTTTGTTTCTTTTGTGGTTTTTTTTTTTTTTTTCTTTTTTTTGGTGTTTTTTTTTTTTTTTTTTAATTGGGGAAAGGGATTAGGATGTTTGTTGTGTTTCTGTTTAATTTTTTTGCTTGTTTGAAGTTCTTTTTTGGTTTGGTTTTTAGGTGGGATTTTGTTGTTTGTTTTGTTTTCTGTTTTTTTCCTCTTTCTTTGCTTTTGACACAGTGTTGGGACCAGAGGAAAAACATTGCTTGCAAATACCCTCCACCCCTCCAGCCTCCAAAAACCAGTGCTCCAGCTTCAGAATCCTCTTCCCACCACTGGGACCCCAGGCAGCCACAGACCCATTTACACACAAGTAACACAGTTAATGATGTTATTGCATTATTATTTCCTATTTTATTAACTTGTTATGGTGCTATTTTATTGTTTCATTGTTTTATAATTTCCCTATTTTACTATTTTGTTGTTCCATTTTAATATATTATTTTTCTTATTGTTATTGTTGGTTTATTGTTATTGTTCTTTTTTCACACCACAGCTTCCCAAAACAAGAAGCAGAGCGAGTCTAGAGGAGGCCATGATGATGATTAGAGGGCTGAAGAAAATCTGCTATGAAGATTGGCTAAGAAAGTTGGAGCTGTCCAGCCAGGGAAGGGAAGGCTCTGGTGAGACCTTAGACCTCGTGTCAGTGCCTGAAGGGGCTGCAGGAGAGCCAGAGAGGGACTTCTGATAAAAGTGTGGAGGGACAGGACAAGAAGGAATGCTTTGAGCTAGAAAAGAAGAGGATTAGATTAAATATTTAGAAGAAATACTTCCCTGTGAGGGCAGTGAATCCCTGGCACATATTTTCCAGAGAAGTTGTGAATGTGCCATGCCTGGAAGAATCAAGGCTGGATCAGACAGAGCTGTGAACAACCTTGTCCAGTAAAATGTGTCCCTATTGACGAATGAGGGAAAAGTCCCCTTCCAACCCAAACCACTCTATGATCTGTGATTTTATTAATATTATTTATTGTTGCTGCTACTGTATTACTATTGGTGTTGTTATTCCCTTTGAAGATTTTTTAAAAGAGTTGAAATGAATGCACATTTATGCCAGACAAAAGATAACAGGCCAAAGATAATGCCCCCTGATAGACAGCATTTCCATAAATCTATATTGCAGGAAAGAATAACCATAAAAATCTCACTTCTTTTTTACTTCATCTTTGCCTCCCTGTAAGTCCAAGATTTACAAGGTTATTGCTGTCATATGTTGCAAAATTAGCATAGGGACAAAAATCACCATAGTGGTGACGCAAATCAAGTCTGCACTTGGCACAGGCTGTTGACATTAAGTGGCAGAACAAAGCAACAAAAGACATTTTCAGTCAATAACTGAGTTTCATTTATTCACTTCAGATTGTTATCTAAGTAGATAATATTTCTCCTGTTCTCTTTTCTGAAATACCTCTTCTGTCTCCCTAAACATAATAAGGGAAAACTGACCAAGCAAGTTACTTTAAGACTTCAAAATTATTTGCACAGAATTTAACAAGATGTTTGTTCAGTTCAGTTAATTAATCTGGGAAGTTATTGCCCTAAGAATGGCTAAAAATCAACAACTGTAGGTGCTGCTTGGGAAATGCTGTTGTCAGAAAAATGCTGGCCTGAATTTCTGGCACAGATAAACTTCCCACAGTCCCTGGCTCTGCATGTCTACTTTAGCAGTTAAAAGTTCCTTGATTTTTCATTTGGTGATTTTTCCATCTCTGAAATGGAGCAAATGCTGCAGTGTCTTCCAAAGTGCTTTCAGAAGTGCTTACAAAACACTGACTGACAATATCTTCCTGGGATGACTGGAAGGACAACTCAGCCAAAGGTCATGTCAGTGGATAATTAAAATATAAACACAACACTGGTTTGAGTACATTCTTTTGGGGTCATTCTTGCAGTGCTGAAAGGAAAGTTGTCTGTGTTTACTCCACCTGCTTTGCCAGGAAGAGGTATGATTTGAAGGACTCGTGAAGGAGGAGGAGGGGACAGAAGAGTTGAGCAAGCAAAGAAGAACCATCAGGGCTTCCAAGGGTGTTCAAAGAGGACCACAGCCAGCAATTCCTCCCCCAGCAGTAGATCATAACATCATAGAATAATTTAGGTTGGAAAAAGACCCATCAAGTCCAGCCATTAACCCAGCCCTACCAAGTCCATCACTAAACCGTACCCCTGTGTGGATGTGTCAGATCTATCTTTTGAATGCCACCTAGGGTGGTGACTCCATTACTTCCCTGTACACTCTGTTCCAGGACTTGGCAACCCTACTGGTGAACAAATATTTCCTAATGTTCAATCTAAACCTACCCTGGAGCAACTTGAGGCTGTTTTCTCTCATCCTATTGCTTGTTTCCAGGGAGGAGAGGCTGACACTCAAGATGAAGCAACTGTTAGAAACTGGAATACATCTTAGTTCTCTCAGCCTCATGGCAATCCAGACAGATGAAGTGCAGAGAGAGTTTCACCTGTGGGGGAGACATAGATTTTGTGGTATGTGTATGCAGGAGGAAGGCAAAGGGACAGCACACATACAGGGAAAAGCAATGAGGGATGCACTCCACAGAGCTGCCGGAGTGCAGCATCCTGCTTCCCAGCACAGGGCCACACCTGAGGGATGGGTGCTCGGGTGAACATGAGGTTTGATGTACTTCAGCTAGGAAGAGGCCATGAAACCACTGGAAATGGCAGTGCCCTTTTCCACATAGTAGGAGAACTGCTGGACAGATGGGACATTTATAGGCTCAGGAAAAACAGAACTGTACTAGGTGTAAGGGACTTCCCCCAGTGGCTGACTTGCACTGACTCAGACATTGGGTAAACAGCACCCTAGATTTCCTTCCTGATAAAAATCTCATTCCTCTTCTTTCCCAAGTCACGAAAAAATGTACTGATAAACTTGTTTAGGAGAAAAGAAAGCTTTGAAGTACGGTAATTTCTTTGACGGAAGCACATACATACCTGTATTGCTTCCTGCTGGTATCATTTTCTTCACAGTGGCTTTGTATGGAATGCCATACACCTGTTTTGGATTTGTGCTGAACACAGGGTTGATAATATAGAGGTGTTGCTGAGCAGGGCTTCCACAGAGCCAAGGCCTTTCCTGCTGTTCATATTCCCACATGGAAGTGTGGGA
The DNA here is from genome assembly GCF_027579445.1 of Ammospiza nelsoni. Lineage (NCBI taxonomy): Eukaryota > Metazoa > Chordata > Aves > Passeriformes > Passerellidae > Ammospiza > Ammospiza nelsoni. The sequence goes on along the minus strand of NC_080669.1, from coordinate 68,625,833 downwards.
TTCTTGGGAGGGTTTGGAGGAGACGTGGCTGGGACAGGTGACCCCAAGTGACCAGAAGGATATTCCACACCATGTGGCATCAGGCTCACTATATAAAGTCAGGGAAGGAGGAGGAAGAGGGTGACATTTTGAGTGATAGTGCTTGTTCTCCCAAGTGTCTATTTATGTGATGGGGTCCTGCTCTCCTGGAGATGTTTGAACACCTGCCTGCCCATGGGAAGTGGTGAATCAAATCCTTGTTTTGCCTTGCTTGTGTGTGCAGCTTTTGATTTCCCTATTAAACTGCTTTTATCTCAGCCCATGAGATTTTTGGCATTTATCCCTCCAACTCTCTCTGTGATTTCACTTGTGGATAAGTGAGCTAGTGACTGCATGGGGCTTGGTTGCTGGCTGGGTGAAACAAAAAATACCTCTAAAATCTTTCAGCCAAAGAGCATTTAGCAACACATTTTATCAGTTTCACAAGGTGCTTCCATTCTTCCTAATACATATCCCCATGTGAAAATAATCCAAGCCCAGCAAAACACCTCATTCAAGCACATAAAGACCAGATTAGATTGGTTAGATAATTTGCTTTCTGAGACCCAAAGACTGAGTCACTTTCTCTTCCTGTGCTGCCTTTGTTTTAGATTAGGACATATGAAGCTCACTGCCAGAAGTCATCATTACTGGGAAACAACATACTGGGAAACTACATGTTTTATTATTGGGGATTTTTTGTACTCACACGACCCTTGTTATATAATAGCTACACAAAGGAAAAAGAAAAAACCTACAGATGAATCTGGTAACTAATGGAAAATGTAGAAACAAGGCAGCAGTTGCATAAGGCTCCTGGTATTGCCTCAAGTCGCTCAGACAAGGAGTTGTCCTCCTGCTCTCTCCTCCTTACAGGACGGTTCTAGCAGCCTGCCTGCCATGTACCAGCCCAGGAGAGGGCAGGAGGCAGGCCTGTGCAGCGTGCACAAATCGCCTTTTCTCTAGGGAAAAGCAATGAGCAAAGCACACAGCCACTGCTCGGTTAGCTCTCCCCGCTCCGGGCATGGTGAAGCCCAGAGTGGCGCTGCTCAGGAGCGGGGGCAGCGCAGAGGAGATCTACCATCCCAAAGCTGCGGCAGAGGAAAGCGTCCACCTCCGCTTGCTGGGCAAACTGCAAGTGTTTCACTGTGTCATCCAGGATGCTTGTGCAGAAGAGAGATGCTTATCACCCCTCTGCAGTGAGCTGCACTGAAGCGGCTAAAAGGACAATAAAAGCACAAAAAATAGTTAAAATCAAGGTCTGCTCTGCTGATAGAGTCCATGCATCTCAGTATTGACCCAAAATTTCAAAATTTTGTGTAGAAGTTTGCACTTTGTTATTGTTTTCCAACAATTTTGAATTAAAATGCTTTCATCTAAGGAGCTGTATATTTCATTTTAAGTTAGGAAACTTAGTATTTGCAACATTTACAAAGTTGTTTTAAGTTTTCACAGTTTTAGCTAAGAAACACACCAGTTTATAATGTGTGATGAATCTACATAATTTGCAATTTAATTTCTGCTCTTTAAATTAGACATTTTACCTTTGACTTTCTGATTCAGAAGTTCTTTATACAGTAGCAGTATTTTGGCACTACTAGTGTAAAAAATGGTCTTGCAACATAGTTATGTCATGACGTGGCTTTCTTCAAATCATATCCCTCTATAGAATGTAGAATTGCTCCTTTCCACTTTCTTCCCAAGATTTACAGAAATTAAAAATACAGAAGAATGAAACTGAATTATCAAATCCATGATCTACATCCCGCATCCAAAAGCACAAAATCGCTGTGACATTTCTGCCCACCCAGAACTCAGCTTGCCAGGTAAGGTTCTTTCTTTTTCTAAATGTCATAGAACTTGAATAAACATTGTAAACTTTTTTTCAAGTAGCAGAACATGTTTCTTAGAAGGATACTAATAAAAAGAGAGAGAAATAACAGAGCTCAAAGAAAAAGTCTTACTACACCTAGATTTATGTATTCCTTTCTGCATTTTCATTTTAAAAGTGGTGAGTTTTTGAATCCAGGTTACCATGGAACTTGTATTTTCTGTCAAAAACTTATTTTATACTTCAATAAGTTTATACTTAAGCAAATTTACACTTCAGAGGAATTAATCTGATTCATGCTTATTATTGACATATAGACTGATTGGTGAATCATTTTTGCACACTTACTTGGCACTAACTAAACTTACCATTATTAACATGGTCATTTCTGGATTTATGTCCAGCACTCCCTGACTTACCACATCAATATTGTAATTAAAGTTTTAAGGAAGTGTGAAGGTCTGCTTTGAAAACCCTCTACCTTCTCCAGTGAGAATAATATTTGTGATTAATTCTTTAGGTATGTTTTGGTTTTGAAAACCTTATTTTTCCTCTTTTTTCAGTGAAAACAGACCTTACAAGCCAACACTGTAACAGTTTTGACTTTGTTTCACAAGAGACAAAACTTAGTTTGTATTTTTGGCTGTTACATTGAAGCTGAAGTTGTATAATGAGACCATTCTAAGACCTTTATTGCCTGGAACACAGTAAAAACTCCATTAAGAATGCATCTTATTAAAACTGCCTCTCAGATTGCTGAAAAAAAATATTATGTGAACTTGAATTTTTAAATTTCTCTCCATGCCTCTATAGAATATTAAGGCCTCTGAAGGTTGATTTAGGAAATTGGTCTCAGTGATATTTTTGGGAAGAGGATAGGTAAACATACTACGAAATTTTAATTACTACTTTTACTAACAACCTCAAAGAGATTCTAAGAAATGTGAGCTTTGTCTTCATGCCTTCCACAAAACCAAATATCATGCTAAAAAATTACTGATTTGGATATAAACTGCTAAAAGAAGTATAATATCAAAGATAATACATCATGTATCATTATATTAGTGTACTTTCCTTTATGTTAGGTGAATTATTGAAGTTTTCAAGAGGAAAGCTAACCATGCCACTAGATTACAAAACCATTTCAGGTTTCTGAAGGAACATTTATGACCCAATGTTCTATTCTGCTCAAATATTTTTTGTTTGTGAAGAAGACACAAAAGAATTTAGTGAGATTAGGAATGTGAAAGGCCACTGCGGTAGTTAAAGGCAATGCAAATGAGGGAACTGGGGGTGTACATGGCATATCACAAAATCACAGAATAGTTTGGGTTGAAAGGGACCCTTAAAGGCCATCTAATCCAACCTCCCTGCAATGAGCGGGGACATCTTCAAGGACATCAATCTGGTCAGAGCCCCATTCAACCTGATCTTGAATGTTTCCAATGACCGGGCATCCACCACTTCTCTGGGCGACCTATTCAAATGTTTCACCACCAGCATTGTAAAACAACTCCTTTCATATATCTAATCTAAATTTACCCTTTGGATTTAAACTATTACTCCATGTACTATTGCAACAGTCTGGTAGTTGATGCACTTAGCAAATGTCCTTAAAGATTTCATATTTTCTAGCCTTACCTTGTTAGGTGCTTGTTGGTTCATGCTCCTTGGCCCAGCTGTAGTGTGGAACAATAGGTTCTGGATTTAGGTGACAAGCATTTGAGCTCTACCTTAGTCTTTTAAACCTCCCTACCATCTGAGCTGGAAATTAGAATGAATTGATGTTTTGGCTCTGTGGAAATATTGGACTTGGTGAGAATCCAGCTGTCTTTCAGAGGTTGTGGTTTGGCCAAATAATGACATTCACTGTTACAGATAGGAATGGTTCTCTCTAGATTCTCACGTAATCCTGAGTTAGCAGCACTGAGGGTCTTTGTAAGACACTTTACAGAGATAATTAGTAACACTAATCTATTTTCAACCTTGCAAGTAAACATGATTGACTGTTCCAACTCTTTCAGTGCTGCTTAATGAACCCTCCACCGACAGAGATTTTTGGTTTGGATGCCCAATGAAGTCCTTAACCTGTAGCAGCATTTGACTCCCCCAGAGTGGTCTGTGGAGTCCCCTGCACTCCCTGTCCCTTGCACCAAGCTGATGGTGAGCTGAGTTATAAAATAGAGAGTTCATTAGCAAAAAGAGGCAAAAACTCCAATTATCTAAATTGCCAAGGGTCTAAAAATAGTTTTACAGCACCAGCTAACACAGCCACAGCCAGGATTCTGGCTCTGGTTTACTAACTGCTGAGGTCCACTGTGCCTTTATGAATCCAGAAAGAGTCCACATTAAGTCAGTAAAGCACTCAAAACATCTTTTTATTAATTTCTCTACATTTATAAGTCAACTACATGCATTAAATTATAGTTACCAGTGGACTGGGCGCTCAAAAAGAAAGGTGTCTTAGAAGCAGTAGCACTGCAAGTGTTTAGTCTTTCCCACAAAGTCTGCTGTGTTTAGCTTCTCAGATAAGGACACCAACAGGTAGGTTAAAATATAACTAGCAGAAAGACAAGAATTCTTATCTCCAGGGCACAATGGAAAAAAAGCAGCCCAGAGTAAATCTCATCAATCCCTTGATAATGAAAATCTAACACAGCAGCTGTTTGTCTGGGAACAGTCTCTCAACACATTTTGATTTCACAGAATGAACTAATCTTTTTTCAAGAGTGCACAGAAACAGCAGCTCTCCTTGCAGATGGGATGGACCATTCCTCTCTTCTAATGCAACTCAGTGTGTGCTGTAGCACTGACACATTTATTTGTGACACAGTGGAATGACAGAGGAAAAGGATGTCTAGGAATCTTCAAAGAAGCAAAAAATCATGCATACCTACTCATGAAAAGCAAATTTTAAGCTGGTAACAGAACATTTGCTCACAAAATGGATGATTAACCTATAAAACTTGAATGCCATTGGGTTTAAAAGCTGAGTTGAGGGGCAAGAAAGATTATGCATTTATAATCCAGACATCTACAGGTACATTAGGGAAAGAAAGACAGCTGCCCTTACACTGGACATTTGTGTATACACACTGTTTTGTGCTGACAAGATTAAGTCAGCAGGAAAACTGATGTCATTAAATCAGTGAAAATCCTAGGTCGCAGCACTATGAATACATATTGTTTTGGTATAGTACTCCATTGTAATCCCAATTTCATTGTCCTTTAAGTTGAAAAATCATCCATTCCTGAAATAAAGAGATATGACATAATGAAATCTTAAAAACTTTATTATCAGTGCTTCTGTAAGAATGATGGCAAGCATAGTTAATAAAGCTGACATATGAAGAAGCACAATAGAAAACAAACATAATATACTACACTTTCTCTAAAACATGATCATTTTATACGTACAATCTCATTCTTAAAGTAATATTTTTTTAAATAGAGTGATGGTGCTAAATCAGATTGGTGTGTAGGACTGAGGAAAATAACTTCTTCACAGTACTTCTCAATTTTGCACAAGTCAGGAAATATGTGCCAGTGTATTTAGTTGTAAAGCTACAAAACTTTCTTTACAGATATTTTCAGCATTTTATGATGAAGGAAAACAGAAAAAAATAGCAATTCTGCTATTTCCAAATAACACTATTTAGCAAACTTAGATGGGTTTCACTTTTCTCTCAGAATAGAGTGCATCAATTTCAAGTGGTCACTGTAGGTGCTAGAGATTTGTAGAAGCATTTTGAAGCAAATTTAAGTTTTTTTCTAACAATCTCAATTATATTTCATGGATTGTAATTACATGAAAATATATTAATAATGCAGTATTAGAATGTAATAACAGAGTGCTCATAAATCCAATGCAATTTGTCAGCTGTCTTGATATCACAGTATTAAAACCTGAAAGGCACTTGTGCAACTCTTAAAAAAAAGTGCTACATAGCAAAATAAATATTTCAAAATAGTCCATATTCTATGAAGATAAAAGTTAGTTTCTTATGCAAGGAAAGATTTTATGTAGATGCATCTAACTCTGGAAATCAGCCTCATAAGATGCACCTTTACTAGTGGTTTTCTTGAATTGTTTAGATCTTTGGTAGTTTAGGCCAACTCACATAAGTGGATTTTAGTTTATTGTTGTAAGCACATAGACACAAGAAGGACTGTTTGGTCTTTTTTTAACCTGGATTTTCTACTAGTGATTTTTTTATTTGCCAAGATTTTTGCATTAAGTGCATTTCAGAAAATAACAGTTATTCTCAGACTGACCCTTAATTGTTTAGGGAAGCAAATGGAGACCACTTGTCCTGCCAATAAGAAGCATGAATGTCAATTTCCCAGGGGGTTTTTTGTGCAGTGAGGATAAAACTGAAGGGAAGCAGCACCCTTAAGTGTCAGCTTTTGCACTGATATTTCTTGCATTCTCTATGGTAGATTATTTTTATTTTAATTTCTGTAGCATTTTTGCCTTCATATATGCAAGAAAAAAATTTGATCAGCTGCATATTAGTCTGCTGTGCAAGAATTGTCTTGAGAAAAATTTATACTGACATAAAGAATAAAGTCCTATTTCTTTCCAGTGAAAGTAGTCACATTTGTCTATTCATCTTAGAGCAAATGCTCAGAATTATTAGGGAGATTAATAAAGCAGAGAAAATAATGATGTTCATAATTACAGCTTAAGCAATTTTCCATTTCCATTGTTTGTGTTGTGAAAGACAAAGAGATACAATTTGAAAATTGAAAAAGGCCTTGCCACCAAGGTACTGAAACACTTGAATCAAGAGTTGAATCATCTGCATATGGATGACTGATCTAAAGTAAACAGTTCTGTGATAAATTAAGGACTATTTGTTTTTCACTTACTGCTAAATGAAAGCATGTTATTTTTAAAAGGGACAACCATTACACAAAAGGGCTGCCCTGTCAATGCTTAGTACAACAGTTGCGTGTACTTTTGCAACCAAGATCATGATCTTTCTACCTGCTATGCACTTTAATTCAAAGTGTCCCGCTGAGTTTGACTACCAGCTACATACCCCTGCTTGGGTATCTATTGTCAGCCTCAAAATCACAAAAAGAGATAAAATGCCAATTTTACATGAGAGCAGAACAGAAAAGTTTTAAAATAGGACATTTCTACCTAAAATCTAGGTTCATTTTACAGACATCTCCCAGCTGGTCCCCCACTAGTCTGCATTGAGCTAGACTGAGGCTTTCAATTTAGTTTGGACATCTGGTTAAAGTCCTCTTGATGACTGATCAATATCACAGAACAGAAGATGAGAGGAAACCTGGTGAGGACTATTTTCCACCCTTCAGACTAAGGCAGCTTCAATCACACCTGTCATTCCTGAAGAACTTTTGCTTAACCTGTTTTTCACAACTACAACGTGACACCAGTGCTCCACACCTTTTCTGCACAGTACTTCCTTATCCCTTAGCTAATAATTAAAGCTCTCTTTTTGCAATGTAAACTCCATGCTTTCTGGTGCGTTTCTTGTCTGTATGTTAGAACAGACTGACGAGCTTTTGCAACTTTTTTTGTGTGTTAAAAGGCTTATTTGCCCCTGTTAGACATATCCCTAAACAATTTTTATCTTCCCCTTGGAGACCTTTTATCCTATACCTTTGACCATATCTATCATTACTATTGTCTAAAATACAGTACTGCCATGTTAACCAGGTAGTACTGAATGACGAAGAATGGTTATTTCACCTTATTCACACAGCTCATCTTCTAAATTCTCCTATAGGAAATCTTACTTTCTCACATGAACACTACCACCATCTCATACAATCCATGGACCACAATCATTTCTAGGTCCCTTTCTACCAAAATGTTGCTGACTTGGCTTTTTATCATTTTGTCCTTTAGAATTCTAATATTCAATATTTTGAATACTTCTTGAGGTCTGCTCTCCATTTGAAAAGATTTTCCCCACTGAGGTGCAATGCTCTGCACTTGTCCTTGTTGACTTGTATTCACCAGCTTGTCGAGGCCAATTATAAAGTTGAGCCTGTCTATACGTTCTTATTCTTTTTCAGTCTAATAGTATCTCTGAATTTAATGGCCATGCTCTTATTTCATCATCCCATCACTATTATTAACTGTTCCTGAGTGCCACACAGAGGTCATATTCCCTGACTTTAAGCTACTGAATTCTGGAAACAGTTTTCCAGTCAGTATTGCACTGAGCCTTCAGCACATACAGCTCAACATGCTGCCTCACCAGAAACTGTTGGGTGAAACACCACAATAATTTTAAGGTAAAGCCAGAATGCATAAAATCTGCTGTTTCTACCTGTTGAGAAAGTCTTTCATGTTTTCAAAATTTCTATTTGATTATTTAGACGTGATTTGTTCTTGACATATCTTTGTTGGCCATTTCTCAGTTCTTTATTTTCTTCAAGATACTTGTAAACTCTGCTGCAATTGCCAAGCATTTCTTCAGAACTTTCTAGTAAGCTAGAGAGACAACTTGCCATCTCACCCTTTTCTCCCTCTGTAAAGTATGATAGACAACAAGCTTTTCTTTTTATTATTATTTTATCATTATTTTATTTTAATTTCTATTATTACTTTTATTTTTCCCCACCCGTATTTTTCAGAAGTAGCTGCATATATTTCCATATATTTTCAGAAGTAGCTGCAAATAACATACAAATCAAGATCTCCCCTCTGGAGTTTACAAGGAGTGCTGTCATGATCTTCCAACTTCACTTAGCCCACACTGAATATGGCCAGTTTCCTCATTTCAGGTTGGATTCTTTCCTCCAGCACTTGTCTGCTGCCGAGGGCCTTGCACACATGCTGCAGCTTGCTGTGCAAGTGCAGTCACAATCAACTGGCTAATAGGTGGTTTGAAAAATCAGCACAAGGGTTGTGGCTGTGCAGTACCTGTAAATAGATTAATATCATAAGAATAGCACACCCAATTCTACAATCTTCTCTTTTTAGAATCTCTGGAAGAAAAAAAAAAAAAGATAATAAACCAACTCCTCAGACTTCCCCAAGAAGTAAGATTTATCAGGAAACTCTGCAAGTTTTCCTTGCTGTTCAGACTCTATGTTGCATAACTCATGGGAAAGAATAGGAATCAAATGAAAATAGGATGTTCACTTCTTACAGGAGAGAAATCTCTGGCTGCCGTTACACCTTGATAGCATTTACAAACAGACATAACAGCGGCTCCCAGCCTCTACCCAGTCTCATCACATTCAAAATTCCGCTTTAAGTAATGTCTGCAAGGATTTAATCAAGAATTCAGTGGAAAAGCACAGGATTTTCATGTCATATGGACAGACCTGGGAAATTCCTTTAATACAAAATTAATGTCACTGGAACCAGTTGGAAGTGAATATACAATCTTTTGAAGGAGGGAGGACTTGATTCCTCCTGAATATTTTGAGACAACCAAAGGAAATAAATCTACAATTCTTCAAGTAATTTTTACCTCTGTTCACTACGTCTCCACTATAATAATTGTTTTCCAGCCCAGTTCTCACATCACATTTGAGTTTTCCAGCACTGCCAACTCAAACCATCCCCATCAATAAGAAACTGAATTTCTGCAAGACTGAGAAAAATGTTTTGGCTGAGAAGGAAAACAGCTCTCCATATAATACCAGTGCATAGTAATTAGGAATTCAGTGTTCTCAAATCATGTTGAATGACCAAACCTGCTCTAACTGCAGTAAAATTAAGCCAGGTGCTTGCAGGAATGCCTTAGGAGGAAGAGGAGATAAAGGAGGAAGGAGGAATGCACAGTAAATATTACAGGGGTCTTCTTGAAGGAGAGATCAGGGTATCTTCAAACTGATTAAACAGATCTTATAAACCTTGATAGAAGTTGAGGAAAAAGCCAGTCTGGGGGCAGAAACCAGCTGCACTCAGAACTTACTTCACTCTTAAATGATCTGGTTATCATGTGATCTTTAAAAGAAGGGAAAGAACAAAAAATCACCTCCTTTGAAGCACAGAAAGTTATTTCATTATATATCTTGATTTTATTTATGTTTGAAGGGCTGTTGCATAAACACCTATTTTCAGAATGTCAGCAAAATTACTTGGAGTCATTGAACTGTGCAAGCTGTTTGGCAAATAATTGGCACACCCTACTGCTGAAGATGGGTGATTAACTCTGTTCTGTATTCAGGTGTAATATGAAGACATCATTGGCCAATATCTTTCTATTGTAGTTACGTTGAGTCATTGGCTAATGTGAAAAACAAGCAAACAAGAAAACCAGCTACCAAAACAATAAAAAATTTTCACCCAGTTGGTTTTTTTTGCCCAAAATGTCAATAGAAACACAACATATTGTCTCTTTTTGCTACTTTAAACAATTTATGTTAAAATATCTTTTTCCCGAATATGCTTGAGAAAATTTCAGCATTAAGAGAAGTGAGTTTCATTTGGCCTTGCTCCTTGTAAAATATTAGACAATCATCATCATCATATGCTTTTGAAGGGAGGAATTTGGTGACAAAAACCTGACATAATTAGCTATTTTTGCCCTCATACCTCCAAGGTGTGAGGGCATCTGCTCAGAGATGTATATCTGCTCTGGACTCCTAGGGCTCACCCAACCAGGCATGGTGTTGGCTTTCTCTGGATCTCTCAACCTCACAAGATCCTTTCCAGGATTCCAGGTGCTCTTTTTCAATCCAAATGAAGGTAGAACAGGTTGGCAGAAAATTGGACCCTTTGGTTTTTGGGTTTTTTGTGGTTTGTTGTTGGTTTTTTTTTTGTTTGTTTGTTTGTTTGTTTTGGTTTTTTTGTTTTTTTTTAATAGAAGCTCATAATTTCTTCCTCAGTTACATTGAAAACTTTTGATAAAAGCAAGCCACTTGTGCACAAGACATGGTTAGTTTTGCACTATTCCTTGAGGATGGATATCTGTCAAGTTAACTACTCCAAAACCAAACTCCAGGTTGTGCATAGCAGGAACGGAGCTCATGTGATTTATAAAGAACTTAAGGAGAGGCCTGTAAATCTAGGAGGCGATGTGAGCCGCGCCAAAAAACCTGGGTGTTTGCTGTGGGAATTTGGCTGATTAAAGGTCTCCTCTTCACCTCTTCTGAGTCCAGAGAGGAGAGACCACTTCACTCAAAAAGCACCAGTACATTTCTCTCAGGGGAGATTCCTCCTTGGGGCTGGGGGAGAGCAGCCACTGCTAAACTCCAGGCATTGTAAGGATTTTTCTTGCCTCTCATTTATGTCCAGTGTCCAGTAATACACCTGTGCCTCCTCCTGGTGAAGGGTCAGCTTCTGCCCCTTGGATGGGCTCAGGCACAGCAAACTCCAACAACCCCAGTCACCCTTCTGGATACACTTCCACAAGACCGGATTGCTCCTCAGCTTGATCCCTTAACTCCAAACTGAACACATTTGGCTTCTTAATGAAACATAGTCCTCCTGTCTGAACTAATATCTGTCCATCAGCAGAGCCAACAAGAAAAGAGTTCAAATCAGGGCACAGTGCATCTGGCAGAGCACCTATGCTCTACCCATCATTTTCCCAAGAATAATACTAACCTGACCCTACGTGAAGCCTGAATAGGGTCTTTAGAGTAACAATAGAAGTAACAAGTAACAAAACCCTAATCAAGGAAAGTTGTAGCACATTGTTATAGACAGTGGAACTTAGAGTTCTGATGAATCTTTGAAACGAAAGTTGTTCAATCTTGAGTCACCATTGGTAACCATAACTGCAAAGCATAGGGACAGAAAAAGCTACAATCACATTTTCTTGCCAGCACTTTCTTCCTCCTATGCTCCTCTGTACAATCCATTTGTAGGCATAAAGCAGTGACCATAACCTGACAAAATTCTGAAGAAACTCCTTAAAATAAAAAGTCAAACAAAAACTTTTGTTGCAATTCAAAACACACTGGCCTTTGAGCCCTGCTTGCATAAGACACACGCTGACACAAGTTTCCTGAGTGCTGGCAGCGTAACCACAGTGCAGAAAGGCAGAAGCAGCTATTCTGACTCACAGCTCGGGAAGCATCAAACCACTAATCTGAGCACAAGAAAGAAAGGAATCTTGTGTGCTGCAGCAACAGGGAGATGCTCAGTGCCTTTTGTATTTTTTAAATCGACATCATAAACAGATATTAGCTCATCATTAACCTTCAGGAGTGTATAAACTCACCAGAAGTTATGAAACTTGAAAAGGAAGGGTAGGACCTACTTTTGGTAAGGTCTGCATGATTTCAGTTTTATGGCTTTTAAGTACCCGAATTATGACTGATTTTAAATAAACACAAGAAATGTCAAAGTACTTTTGTAATGAGATATTTGTTTGAACTAAGGAGCCTCATGCTGCACTGTGGTTTCTTAGTTAAATAAGCTGAATATCCCATCCCACTAATTGACAATAACGTCAGATTTTCCACTCTAAGTGACTAATGGAAATTTGAATACCACTCATGCTTGTTTGCCTGAAGTTTTCCTAATGCTGCATGATGCCTAAGTGTTAGTAGTTTTAGCCCTTAATGTATTGATTTGGCTTGTTAGGCTTTGCTAATCAAAGTCAGTGAAGTCTTGTAAAAAAATGGTAGAGCCTGACCATCTTAAATGTTACAGAGACTTCACAACTATTAGCTTTGTGGTGAGCTAAGGGTTTTTTACTCTTCCAAGGGGAGGAATATCAGGATAGAAATCATTTGCTAAATCCCAGCTACCAAAGTCTTGGCAACAAAATATATCAGAAATTTTAAAGAGAAAGTAATTTTTATACCAGCAAAAAATCTGCTATTTATCAGAAAAGTTTAAGAAATCAGACTGTTAAACATATATGAAGGCTAGCTTTTCTTTCAGATAAAGGTTCCAGGAATTTTTTTGTATCTTGATATGTTGTTTACAATATCTGAGGAGTTTTACAACCTGAAAAAGTATAAAAATGCTTGCTGGATAATTCTGTTGCTGGACAAATAATTTTCTGTATGTTCAGTGAGGGCTAAAAGGAGAGAAAATCTCTTATTTGGAAAAAGATTCCTTCCTGTGGTACATCAAAATCATGGATAAAACTGATCCTGTTGGCACCTACATTTAGCAGCAGCAGTCCTCATTCATTAGTGGAATTTTCAGACATCATGGCAGACTGATACACCTTTATATCCCAATGACTTCATCTCTGGATGGGGTTGATTGTCTCTAAGCAAGTAGTAAAACTTACAGCAGAAATTCCAGAATATCCTCTACTACCTTAGAAAAATTAACAAAACCAAATGAGTTTAGAGTGTATTTGAAAAAGGTCTGAAAAGAAATTTGTCATATACTGGTGGTAAATGTATCCAGACTTCTGCTCCAAATGCTGCCCAACATCTAAGATTAACATAGCATTCAAGTTTAGATTCCTTAGGTTTTTTTTGAAGAAAAAAATATTCTTCCTTAGCTTTCTGGATCATCCTTGGCATTTCTAAAGTACTAAATCTGAGTGATATGGAGAGTTAACTAGGGACAGAAAATATTATGGCCAACAATATAAATTAACAAAATACATTTCTTGTGGAGCAACAGCTTATGGTAAGCTTGTCCATCAAAATAATGGGGGCAGTCAGATTAAGAAAAGGGCTAAAATTAAGTTCTGTACCAAGTGTGTGACAACTGCTCCCTGTGAAGTTTTGCAGAGCTTTATCTTTTGGGAGAGCACACTCTAACTCAGCGCATGCTGAACAGGATGCCACCCTGAGGGTTAAGCTAAAGGGTTAATGAATTTCCTGACCTACTCGGGTTGAAGAGAGGTTGGACAGTGACTGTTCCATGCTCAGCAAAGCAGCAGGAGAGAAGGCTGTTATTGCAGGCATTTTGAAAAAGAGATTCCTAATTCAAGCTCCAAGTAAAATGCACTGGCCAAGATGAGTGGTTGGCAGAATCCTAAAAGAATGTATTGTTGTTGATTAAGGGGAGGGTTGCCATCTATGGAAACTGTTTAAATAAACAGTAAACAGGTTTGGCCAGTGCATATTTTCTATGGGATACTCTAGATTAATCCATTCTTTTGTTCTCCTATCTTCTTCCCTCGTCTCTTAAAAAATCCAAAGGAAACCCCAAAAAACAACAACAAAAACAAACAAAAAACCCCCAAAACCCCAAACCAAAACTTAAAAAAAAAATTTAAAAATCCCACACCAAGAACCTGCCCCACTTCATTGTCCCCCCAAAACCAAAATGAGAAAAAGGCAAAAAGAAAAAAGCCACACAAAACCACCAAACCCACACTTGCAGTTTTAGCAGTTTCAAAGAAATAGGCATGTTCTAAACTCCTGGGGACAGATTTTACTCTGCAAGCTGAGAAAAATGCAACACAACTTCAACTGCTATTTCAGCAAAACACCTTATTTCCTTTGGTTGTCTCAAAACCTTAAAAAGTGAGAAAAAAAAATTAACTCCTACTGTTTTGTAATGCTGAAGAAAAAATTTTGTCTTTGTTTATTCTTCAAAAGTTAAAAGGGAGCTGAGGCTTGTTTCAAAAATTGGTTACAAAGAAGAAAATTTGAAAGCCGGACTGTCATATGTAAGTTCTGTTAAAGAGTGACATTTAATAGCAAAGTCTATCCCTAAATCAAAGCACACTTGTGTTTATCAGAACTCTAGCTTGATATAAAATCCAATATCAATTTATTAATCCCAAGGTCTGATTGCAGTTCATGATTCTGTGGCACCATCCTGTTTAGGGTGCAAAATAATAGAATATGTGAGTCCACAACTTCATCTGCTGATTTTAAAACCCACACATAGGACTAAACCCTGTAAGCCTTGATCTGTCTGATTTCTGTCAGAGCAGTATCTGCCCACATTACTGAAGGCTGTGTTGGGGAAGAAATTGTGCAAAACTAACCCTTCCCTACTGTTTGGGGGAAAAAAAAATGTAGCAGATATAGGAAGATGTTGAACAAAAGAAGATCCTGTCCTTGCATGGAAAAGAAGTTTTGTTTTGCCATTGATGCCCTATAAAAGGAATAAGGAGGAAGGACTGGCCATTTCTTTAATCAAGTACCAGGCTGATATGCAGCAAAAAGTGTGTGACTCAGCATTGCTGTCTGCTGAGGGATGGGACTGGATGTTTCTCTAAACAAAAATAAAAAGCCTCAAAAGACTTGTGAACAAGTCCTCTGTCTGTGCAACTTCCTCCTGCCTGCATCAGAGTAAAAGCCACAACTCAGTGTATATTTAGATACAGAAATTTGTTTTGAGATTGTGTGAAGGCTCCGTATGCATTATCCATATCACAGTAGAAACCAATTAGGTGTAAGCAAATGATGCAAAGAAGTAAGAGAGCAATTGTGCCTTTGGGAACTCACTGGGAAGCGACAATGCCTTAACTGTTTCAAAAATTCACACTCTTCAACAAACCTCACTCAGCACTTAAAACCAGTCATTTTCTCAGGCTTTAAGAACAGTAACAACAAGAAAAATGATAGGTGCATATTTTCTAAAACTTTCCCCATATCTTCTCCTCATTCATCAGGAAAGATGTTAAATCTGCATGTAAAATTGTAGCCCAGTCTCAAAGAGCTGCTTGTGCAAACTACCAGCTTCTGCAGCTCCAGGGAAGTGTAATTCCACATGTAATACATTCCACCATAGTTAACTCCTGCATTTTGCACGTAGATGGCACCGTTTTGCCTCAGAGGATGCCACTTTGCATTGCTCCCTCTCTGACTTGCAGTGCCAACAGCAGTGCTCAGCACCACACTCCCAGACACAGCTTTTTGCAGAATGTCACGTCACCATGAAGCTTATTCCAACGTTGTCACAGATTGCTGCTCTGATTCACCTAATCCTGCACAGACTGAACTTCTGCCTGTGAGTGGCTGGCAGGTCTCTGAACCTGTCAGGAGTTATCCTGTCAGCTTTCCCCAGAACCTAGTGCAGACAAGAGGTTGCTTCAAAGAGGATATGCCTCACTGACATTCTCTCTGCAGTGGAATCAGAACATAGACGTGCTGCCTTTGGTGAAAGCCTGGCACAAGAGGCAGGAAGAGGCTGTCTCAGACCACTGAATGGACTACAGGTTTCTGGGGTGTCCTGGGGTGACGTGATAATGCTTGTATCCCCGTTCATCTGTTCTGTGCCTTTAAGACTGGCTCTGAAGAGTGGAAGTTTGTTTGGGTTTCTCTTATCAGGAACACTGAGACAGCAGTACATAGGGATGTTTTTCACTTCTTGCTTTCAGCTTGCTGCTTTGCTTGCTTGCTCTTCTGCTCTTGCTTCTCCTCCCACTTTTGCATCTGCTTATTAGCTAGTTCTAGCTAAACAGTCCAAATTCCTTCCTGGACTGTTTCTCCTCTCCTGTTCCTGTGACAATCTCGAACCTGCTCCGGACTGGGACCCGGGAACACCGAAGGTTTGGCTGCAGCAGCTGCCCCAGCGCTGGAGGGACTGAGAACAGAGCAACCACCCCCGA
Organism: Ammospiza nelsoni; assembly: GCF_027579445.1. Classification (NCBI taxonomy): domain Eukaryota; kingdom Metazoa; phylum Chordata; class Aves; order Passeriformes; family Passerellidae; genus Ammospiza; species Ammospiza nelsoni. Next base: position 68,609,558 of record NC_080669.1, on the reverse strand, counting down.
AAGAGACTTTCTGATTTTGTCATCTTTCTCAGAGCAGTGTCATCGGGTATTGTTCATTTTGTGTGCTGGGGGGTGCTGTGCCTGAAATAAACAGGTTCTTTCCACCTCTCTCCAAGGAATTTTTTCCCGAACCGGTTGGGGGGGGAGGGGCCATGTGGGTTTTGCTTTCTGGAGGGGCCCTCCTTTGCAGATTCTTTAACAAATTTGCCCTAAACCAGGACATGGGGGTGGGGGTGTGTGTGTGCAAAATAAATAGTAATAATAATAATAATGATGGAGAAAATATATAAATAAATAAATGGCCATCCTTTGCATAGAAAATTTAATGAGAGCGACATTTTATGTAGGCAGTTAGTGATGGAACAAGAGGAAAAATCTCTAAACTGAAATAGGAGAGACTTAAATTATATCTTAGAATGAAAGTCTTGACTGTGAGAGTGTTTGGCACTGCTACAGAGAAGCTGTGTATGCTCCATCTCTGGTGGAAGTGCTCAAGACCAGGTCGGATGGGACTTTGAGCAGCCTGGTCCAATGGAACGTATCCTTGCTCATGGCAAGGGATTGGAACTGGAAGATCTTCAAGGTCCGTTCCAACCCAAACAATTCTGGGATTCTATGACTATGATTCTTTTTTTAATCAGGTCCAAAGACAGAGCATTCTTTAGTCAGATTATTTCAGTTTTCTCTTTAAGGCTGCAACCTTATCTTTCTTACGCAGGATGGCAAATGGAAAGACTGAGATACCAAAACCACCAAAATACTGTGCTATCACCAATCTACTGGTAGAGTAGAAGAAGGACGTGGTCTGCAGGAGGAGTTCACGTTCAGACAAGACAAGATCTCACCAAGCAGAAGCCAAACTCACTGAGATTCATGTTTCCTTGCTGAAAGCAACAAAAAGCTACAATAGAAGTGCAAGGGCTCATGCTGTGGCTAAGGGCACAACCACCAGATCTTAAAAGATCTTGAAACACAGCCAGTGGTTTGGCAAGGAATATTAGAATGCATAAGGCATTTTTGTGTGACATCTTGAGTGTCTTAACTCATGCCAAAAGATATCCATATAGCATTGAATGCTACTGTGAGCCTACAGATCACTGAGCACTCTGGAAAGTCTCTTCAGGTTGTACTGGAATGTCACAGTTTGGCTCTGTCCATGTCAACGCCAGAGATGTCCTCTCACAACAGTATCTTCCACAGATTTATTCCAAGGTTATAAGCATTGCTACTGTACAAGCATGTGGTGAGTACATGATATATTTCACATGGACTGGTTCTGAAAGAAACAAAAACCAGATTAATTGTTAACTGCTCCAAATGTAAACATATATTTTGTTCAAAATCATAACACAGGACATCTGTTGCTGACATGTACCCCACATAGTCACCCTGTTTTCTTTTTTGGATACTCTATAATACATTTTTAAAACTCTTTTTCTATCCTCTCCAATGAACTCTATCAGAGATTTTGCCCATGGAAAGGCAAAAGGCTTTCCTAAGGAAAGGTTTTCAGCTGTTCCTTCTCTTCCACATTACCCCAAAGATCTACAACAGTGTCTCAGCCCTTGAGCAGTACAAATACTGAATGGATATTAACTGAGGCTTTTAGCAGCTCAGGCATGCAAGGCCAGGGCTAACCTAGGAGACTTCCCAAGGTGGACTCACTTCTTTGGGCACACAGGTAGTTGGATACCTGGGGTGGTGGATGCAGGTGCAGGGAGGCTGCTGGACTTGTGCCAGGTTGAGATGAAGAGCAGCGTTCATTCTCCCCTCATTTTCCCCTTGAGTTTAGAGGTGTTTGCCTAACAGGTATTTTGCACAAGTTCATCCAAACTCCCTAGGTAAACTGTATTCTTCCCATGTGTGTGGTCTGAGACATTTATTGACCAGTGTGTATTTGTTGGGCCTCCTTATCAGTCTTGAAATACAATGATGAACCTGTAATGGCAATGGCACCTCTATTTTCATTGCATCAGCTGATTGCTCTTCTAGTCCACATGTGAAAAATAGACGGAAACAGTGCGCACAGGCACCTTCTCGAGCACCAAAGGTCTCTAAGGGTTTATAGATTATTTCTAGATTTTGTGGAATTTCAGTAAGATTAAAATAGTTGAGTGAACACTTGCTGATTTTAACTGGGAAGCTTCTCCTCAGTTAGACTTGCTGATCCTTGTGGGTCCCTTACAACTCAGCATATTCTGTGATACTTATTCATTAACGAGTGCATATTTAGTCTTTGTTTTTCATATATATTGCTGCATATCATGTTGATAATTAGAACAGCAAAGAAGCAGTAAACAAAAAATGCACTGAAATAACTTTTTACAGAAATCTTGTTGTTAGTATTCCTGTGTTTTGTATTTTCTTTGTTTTCTTTCCTTGAAATGCCTAAACAATATAAACAGTCCTGGAAAATATTTATATATTTGTTTTACGCACTTCCTCCTTTTAAGTGTTTCATTCTTGACTGGGAGTTCCCCAGGGCTGGAATACCAGCCTTCATGTAACACCAGCCAAAGTGTTTACACAAACAGCGCCTGACACACCTCATCCACAGCGCCAGTCTTTTTGCTGCAGTTAATAAGTTTTGATTCTAGTTCACATGTGCCTAAAGCTAAGATTGCCCTTTTATTTCTCCAAGAGGTCACTTGGACTTCTCAAGGGTGGGAGACACTTCATCTGTTTAGCAGCTGCGGATGATCTGATTCCTTTCCATTCTAGATTTAGTTCTTGTGCTAACTAAGGTACCTAGCACTGTAAAATGATAAATCTTTTGCACTCAGCAGTGGTGAGGACACACCTCAATTTCTGGGCTCAGTTTTGTCCTCTCATTAAAAGAGAGACGTGGAGGGGCTGGATCATGTCCCGAGAAGAAAAACAGAGCTGGAGGAGGGTGTGGAGCACAGGCCCGATGAGAAAAAGCTGAGGGAACTGGGGTCCTCGGGTCATTCAGCCTGGAGAAAGGCTTAGGGGACACCATCTTTCATTCTTTCTAAAATTACCTGAAAAGAAGGTGTAACCAGGTGACAGTAGGTCTCTGCTCCCAAGTAACAAGTGAGGACTGGAGGAAGTCCTCAACTTCTGCCAGAGGTCATTTAGATTAAATATGAGAAAAAAAGTTGTTATTGAAAGTGTCAGTCTCTGGAACAGACTGCCTAGGGACATGGTGGTCTCACTGTTCCTACAAGTACTTTAAACCCTTGTGGCATTTGGGGACATGGGTTAGTAGAGAACTTGGCAGTATTGGGTTAAGAGTTGGATTCAATGATTTTAGAGGTCTTTAACTATCTAAATTACTCTATGAACTAAATTATTCTATGATTTGGAAATTGCTTTTATTTTTTTGGTGTAACACACACATATCAAGCTCTTGCACTATCACAGGGATCACTCCAGGACACTTAAAAAAAGAGAAGTGCCACCTAAGCCATTCCAGGAGAGACAGAAGAAACCCCAAGTGTTCAACCAGTGTTTTGAGATTCACATAAAAATTTCTTAAAAATGCCTTAAAAATCTCAGCCCTTACTAAATCCTTTCTAATCCAACCAGGGCCATTATTCCATAGAATGTGCCCTGTCCTCTTGTGAGCATCCGTAGCTGTAGGAGTTGAGAGCCGGTGATTTTCCACTACTGACTAATATTGAAATGAGGATAAAGCAGGGAAGAAGCAATGCCAGAAAGCGGCTAATAAGGAGCAAAGAAAAGAGAAGAAAGCTCCAACCCATGTCTGCAATGGCTTCAAAAATATGAGTTTGGGAATATTAATAAAAATATAAGCTATTGATGGATAAAAATATAGGAATTCTTGTTATTCCTAATTTATGTAGAATTGGTGGATGGTTGAAATTGCTTATTGCTTTCATCAATTTATGTTGAAATATTTACAGAAACACTTGAAAATAATATTGTCCTTTACAGTCTTGAAAGCAGCAGTCACATTATCAGATTGTTCCACTTGGTATATTTTACTAAAATCAAATGCATTTAAATATGTTCAAGATTATGACTGATTTGCTAATTAATAGGCCTAGACAGCCTCCTGAGTTAAAATTTACAAATTGTTTTAAATTACTTAACCCATCTCTGGCTTCTTGCTTTTTGTTTTACACAGTGTGGTAGAAAAGTGAAGGTGCACAGTACAATTATGATTTATTGATTTATATTGTGGAAGGGTAACAGCCTTCTTGGCAAGACTTTACTTTCTTAGTGGCTTGCAAAACGTTATTAGGCAATGACTAATATTATTATAGCTCTAATTCAACATGATTAAATAGTATTTTAATTGGCAGTTGCTGGTACAGTTTGGGAAACAAAAAGTATCTTAAAGATTAGAGTAATTGAGATGAATGTCTTGGAAAGCCTAATTGAGGCAGGTGGGAAGTTTCAATACTTTTGTTTCAGTGTGTGTGTAGTGGATGTTGGATAGTTTCCTTCAATGTGGAAATTCATCACGTGGCGTTATTAATATTTTAGCTGGAAAAAACAGGTTAAAATAATTTTGATTCACACATTTCAAAAGAACATGGATATAAACACTTAATCATAGATCTACTACCATGCCCAACATGCTTTACACAAATTTATCCCAAACATTACTGATATGGCAAAGAATTGGTAGCAGAGTCCAAATTCCTGGAAAGACCAGTATGACCTAACTCAGCATCACTTTGGTTGCTTTTATTGGCTTTCCTCAATCAAAACAAATTGGTCATCTTCGCATCCAGCAGACATATGCTCTCAATGAAATCCTTAGGGAGGAGCATTGGAGCAGAGAAGAGTAGGAGAGAAGAGCAGCACCCTGCTGAAATCCTGGAGGTGTCATGCTGTCTGCAACAGGTCAGCATGAGGGACTGTCACCGTGTCCTGCTCCCCACTATCACCATCACATCCCTCTAGCACTCTAGAACTGTTACAGCCCAGTGGCACTTGTTCAAAGTGAAAAATATGCAACAAAATGGAAACTGCAACCAAGTGTCATATGGAGTGGTTTATGGGCAGTTGGTTCTGGCTACATTTCATTAGATGTGTATGGAAGGCACAGAACATGATCTTTTGAGTTGTTTGTTTTCCAGATTAGTGATTGAATATTCAGACTCCTTCCCATGACAAAAAGCATTTCCCTTCAGTCAAGTGTGTGCATAGAAGATAATGTCTTCTTTCTCATTCAATCATTATGTGGAAACAAATACTACTCTATTACTTCCAAGCACAAATATAACCTCAGTCTTTAGATGACATTAAAGGTGACTGTGTTTGTGTTGGAGGGCACTCTGCAGCATCCAGTGCTTACTCCAGTAATAGAGTACTCCAGTAATATCTTAGTTAGTTATAAAGGAATCAAAATGACTTGCAGCCACAAAAAAACCCCTCAAAATTAACTATGACTTTTTCTTTAAGAAACATGTTTGTTTTTAATCAAGGTCAGGCATTACAGAAAATACTGATCATATATCAAGACAGGGCACTAGAGCAAGACTGTTAAGCAGACATTAAAAACAGGGCATCTTTCCATCTTATTGACACATAGAAAAACCTTCACATTTTTATTGCTTTATAAGCAACAACACAACAAATTTGGTATTACCAGTACTAAAATTGCAATTTGCATGACACATCTTAATTACACATTGAAATATAAAACTATGACTTTGTATTATTGATCATTTACATTTCAATTTCTATTGGCAACATACTCTGGAAGCCTGAAAAAGGCAAAACTTAAGAAAAATACTGTTGTCCACACACTGATTGTCCAGCACGTATCATAGAGTCCGCATACCTCCTTCATAGCCAAAACTCCCATCAGCTCAATGAAAAGCAAGTGAACACTAAAAATTGTATGTTCTGTGGGAAACCAAAGAAAGAAAATCAAAGTGAAGCAGGGAATCACATTGTCATGGACTATCTGCCCCAAACTGGAAAGTCTGAAACACAACCAGCATCAAGGCTTTCTCCAGACCTCATGTGTTCCTGGAAATCACTTAAGATCAGCTCTTAAAAAAAGAAATTCAACAAGCCTGAAACAACCTCAGAGTCCAACAGAGCTATTTTTACAGCTTCAGAGACCAATTGACGAAGCAGACATGGGTATACCTTGTATCAGCAGACATCATCTGCTGATTAAACCATCATTATTTGACACATAATCAAAGATTGTGAAGGTAGCCTCACACCACTCTTCATGTGGCGCTTACAAGGAGGACAAGACAGGTTTTGTTGGTCCTGGGCTGTGAGTTGTGCTGCTGAGGGCACAGATGCTCTGTGTTGCGCAGCTCACTCAGAGCCCCAGGTATCCTTGTCACGGGCTAAAGCCAAGACCTGAAAAGATCCACAGACACCAATAAGGTAGTTTGCTCTCACTTCATTGTGTGCTGGGCCTGACCGGGAGCTTCCTGTGTCCCCTCTCTAATTTTATGCCAAACCAGATTCCAAAGTTCCTAACACACTGCTCCTATACACGCCCTGGGGGTCCAGACAATCACCAGATTTTCTTACAGAACATAGCTGGAGCTTGCATGATCCATTAGACTGCATAGACTGAAGCTATAAAGCAGGATTTGATCAGGTGTAACTCGCTCTTCAAGCTCTCCAGCCTCAGGACACCAGAAGTGTGGGGCAAGTGCAATGTTTTTAACTCAGTGCCACCCAGTCCTGCAAACTGTATGGGAGCAATGGTCCTCTGGAAGAAGATAATCCTTACAGCATGATGATAGAGCTAAAATAAACATGCATGAGGGCTGTCAGAGAGAGAAGTTCTAAGCTGTCACCTGAGCATTGCCCAAAGCTGTCACTGTGGCCACATGCAAGAATCTGGAAAGCAAGAATCTGGGCAAAGGAAGCTGCAGAAGCAAACCCTATTTTGTCTCTGCTGTACACAGATACCTCCTGGGCAGGGCTGGTGCTGTGTGCATGTCTAGTGTACGTGGGGTGTGGAGGGTGAACCTCATGATAATAAAGATCTAGTCAGAAACAAGAGGGATGTTTTCAGATACACTCTACTTTCTGCAGGGAAAAGCCAAGAGCCAGGCAACATTATGTGCACTGATGCTGAAGCACTGCAGAGCATGGCAGGGGGGCAAGTAGAGCCTAAAGCTCTTGTGGTACAACTCAAGGGCTGCAAACAAGCAGTATCTGCTATCCACATCTTGGCTGTCAGTGCAGGTGCCACCTCTGCTCATCAGCTCCTTCTGAGCCTAGGCATCTTCCATTCTCCTCTGTGGGAGGGACAGGTGCCAGGTGTCACATCCCATGAGAGCCACTTTTGACAGAGTATGTAATAACAAGAAGAGGGGGAATGTCTTTAAGATGAAGAAATATAGATTGAGATTGTATACTAGGAAGAAATTCTTCCCTGTGGGGGTGGTGAGGCGCTGACACAAATTGGTTAGAGAACCTCTGGCTGCCCTATCCCTGGAATGTCCAAGGACAGGTTGGATGGGACTTCGAAAAAGTTGGTCTAGTGGAGGTGTCCCTCCCTGCCCTATGGCAGGGACATTGAAATGAGATGATTTTAAGGTCCTTTCCAACCCAAACTGTCCTGCTGTTCTGGGGTTTTGTGTTTGGAAGCAGATGTGTACCAAAGCACAGGACAGTGAGCAGATGGATGAACATGCTTTCCTATCAATTTAAACACATAGTTATAATGGAGTACAGTCTTTCTAAAACTGACAATCATATCCTGTCACATTTTCTGGGATTGTACAGACCCCAGTTCCACTCTGAATTGAGGAACAGTTGTCTGTTCTGGTCACTATAGCAAACCTGGAGATACAGTTTTTCCACCAGCAAGCCAAAAATAACATTTGTAGTCACAACATAACTCAGTTAAGGCCAGAGTTTAATGCCTGTAAATACAAATTCCTATCAGTGAAATCTGATGTTTAGAGCTATTGTCTGAGAAGCTGCTAGGTCGGGATCTGACCTTAAGAAGCAGTAGAGCAGCCACTGCTTACTGTATCCTGGCAGAACAAACGAAAACAGCACCGCAGGCATAATCTTACAGCTGTTAATAGTCAAGCTAAGACAATGACTCCCACTGTCATGAATTTGTTTTCATGTACCCAGTTTTGGCCTAGAATGGATCTTAATATGAAGGCATGCTTCTTCATCTTTTTCACACTTAATGGGATTAAACATCCCCCATCCTTTCCTGCTTTCCATATTCTTTCTATAGAGAAGTAGATATACATTTCAAATCTCCCCTCCAAAATCCAAGAAGCATTACTACTTTAGAGGCTTATTTATTTACTTAATTCATAAAATACTGAGTTTCTCACAGTAGAGAAGCTGTCTCTGTCTGGTACAAGGAAATAATTATGCCTTTATTTCCCTTTCCAAAGGAAAACTAGAAATTATGGACTTAATTTTGAGCAAAACATGTATTGCCACCACTAATATAAAAGTCATAAGACAAATATAATACTTTTATAAGACAAAAAGGGAAAAATATTTTAATTAGTTTCAACATAAGAATTTTCCTTTTAGTACGGTAGAGTTCAGATTAAAATAAAAAGCCATTAAATTAGTGGTAATGAGTTCTGACCACTTGTGGTATAGAGGCACTGTGAGTCTTATGATCTAAGTGTTAACTTACTTCATATGATATGTAAAACACTACTTTTTGTCGTCTAGTAGTTCTGCAAAAAAAAAAAAATGTAACAGTATTTCTGAGGGTATAAATATATATAGAAAATGTACATTCTCTTTTTTGCTAATTCACACAGTTTGACATTTTTAAATCGTGCTAGCCTCAATCTTACGAGGAGAAAACCTTAACTTCTCTTTCCTCTGAATAAAACATTGTTTTCATGAATATTCAAGGCTCTTTTTCTGCATTAGAAGAGCAAGTTTTTTCCATTTACTTTCTCCTCTAAAGCAGGCTGCTTTCCAAAACAAGGTCTGTATTCCCGGGGTCAGATGGCATAATTGTGTATACTGGCTCCGAGGATTTAGCTGTCCATCTCCTGAAGCTACGTGGGATTCTTTTGCATGCTCCAAGGATTATCTTTAATATTAATCACCCAGTGTTTGTAATGGACCATTCCCTACAAGTCAAAAGGCTTGTTAGTAACTGCCTGACGTTTGCCTGTCTGGTTCTTGCTCTGCACTCTGCATGATTTTTAAGGTGGGCAGGCTGTTTCCTTACTGGGGTCCACACAACTGTCATAGGTCAGACCTTATCTTAATCCTTAGTACACTAAAAACCAGGATGTGAGGTATTCTAATCCTAATGCTTAGTCTTTTAAGGATCAGGATTAGAGGTCTTCCAATATGCAACAGTGGTCTTCTGCCAGCAATGAATTCAAGGAGTAATACACTCTTAACTCTAAAAAGCCCCTTAGCACTACAAAGTAAAATAATTTTTATTAAGTCTGGCTCTCAAGATGCAAGAACAATGCTCAGAGAAGGATCACAGCACTTGCCTTAAATACTCTACACACTGCTGCATCAGAAAGCAGAACAGTAGGAACAGTAGGAAGTGAGTGGGTGATTAAAAACAAAAGGAAGACAAAGAAGCACTCAGAAGTTTATCTTCTCTGTTTATGTTCCTCAGCTGCAATCATTATGACTCCACAATTGACCATGCATGTTTCAAAATTTGCAGGAAGTCCCAGTTAAAGTGGGATTTGTTAAATGTACAACAGACAACAGCTGGTCACAGGATCCACATGGGTGGAGTCACATCATCCAGTGGACTGGTTTTGCCACCTGAATAGCCAAAATAGGCACTTGTTCAACCATGAGGATGCTCTCAAGTGTTATTTTGCTGGAGGAGTATGACATGACTCCTTAGGACATTAGCCAACAGAAGGTACAAAACATGCTAATTGCAGAACAATAAAAAAATAGAAGGAAACCTGTTGCTTCTTAGAAGACAGAAACATAGAAGATTCTTAATTGGAATTAAGTCCTTACAAAGGACTGGAAGGAATAAGTGAAAAACTAGTCTCTTTGAGAAATAATGTGGGCATGCAGGAGCTCAGGAAGACAGGTCATTTTGCAGAAGAAAGTTAGTTGATGGGGTATTTTTAGATTTCTGCTAAAAGGAGTAAAAAGTATCTGTGATGTGGAGAACAGACTCAAACAGTGCTCATTTAGGCTCTGGAACAGTAGAAACCAAGATTTATTTGAGTAGCTAGTGCAGGTGCTGCTTGTGTGCCACAGCAGAGGAGGGGAGCTAGCAGTGTCATCCTCTTGTGCATACACAAGGAGTAACAACTCACTATCTCCCTTTGTCAGGATTCATCAATGATTTGGAGTGAGGTCAGTGTTTGGCCATTCTTTTCCTCTTGCCCTGTCCCAATCTCCAGCACATGCTTTTCTCTCAAACCAAAAAGAATTATGTTCCTGTGTCCACATCAAGCAGGACTCCATTGATCCATCTGTTCCTTGCCAGAAGGTAAATCTTTGTTCCTCTGCTTCCCTATCATGGGGAACAGACAGACCCAAGACACAAACAGGCTGTAGGTTGTGCAGCACATCCATCACATAGCTCGTGGGCTCTGTGAGGCTAAGAGAAAAAAATGGAGATTTGGGTCATCCCCTTACTTTGCTCCCCTTTTAACAACTCTCTATCCAATGCCTGACTCTTTGCAGTTAGATAACTAGGAAATCACAAGCTTAACTTTGGTTCAGGAATTGCAAAGCAGGAGCCAAGAAGTTCCCAAAGAAACCACATATATGTTTCATAACCACAAGATTTTACCTCCCAGACTGAAACAGAATTTATTCCTATTATACCTCTATCCATATATATATATATATATATATATATATATATATATATATATATATATATATATATATATATATATATATATATATATATATATCTACATATATATCTATATCTCTAGCTATATCTAGCTATAGCTATATCTATCTACCTATATCAATGCCTGTATTCACATCCGTATCTATCTATCTATCTATCGATCTATCTGTCTGTCTGTCTATCTATCTATCTATCTATCTATCTATCTATCTATCTATCTATCTATCATCTATCTATTATTGTATCCTATAACTATTTTTTGTCTGTCTGCACATGGTGGCAAGTACTTGATCATGAAGAGTGAAGGCACGCTGAAGAAGACAGCTTTTGGAAGTTAGAGCTTCACTGGATAAAATCACTGTTCGCTCAGATCCCTGGTGCTATAGCACAGGCATGAACACACTGTCATCAAAGCCTACCTGCTGAGCTGAGGAAAAACAGCTCCAGTCAAAACCCTTCTGTTTTTACCTCAGACATTGTTATGAGACACAGGAATATGTATTTTCCTCTAAATCTGTTCTTCTTGTAAAAATGCTGTGTCATGAACACAACTTTGACTTGACTAAAACCAAGCAAGCAAAATTATTCTTAGGGTTTTTGGCCTAACTTTTAGGCTGGTTTACACAAGCTGTGTTCTCAGTTTCAATATATTATTAGTCTCAGATATAAGATCAAGAATGTTTGAGTATTACATTGCAATTATTTACATTTATTTATTGTGTACCAGAGTGTTACACTGTAATTATTACAATGTATTTATTGTAGAGAAGATAATTCTGAATCATGACATTAGAAGTGGAAATTCTGCTTAAAAGTTTTTCTGTGAAAATTACCAGAATAACATATTGAACAAATAAGCTCTAACTTGCAGATGCTACTTTCACACATGTTACTGTCAGTAGAAGTAACACAGGAGCAAATTTTGCTGCCAGCAAACTTGAAATACATTCTGATTTCTTAGCAATTTCTTACACTAGTGCTGGTGAAACAGAATCTGCAATAGTAGCCCAAGGGCCAGAGAAAAACCAAGCTATAGTGAAATGCATCTGACAGCAGGATATGCCTGAATTTAAGCAATTTTCTAGTCTAACCATGATCCTGACACAATCAATCAATTTAACATAATTTTATGTTGAGTGCATAGGTATTTTATTGCTGTAAAGCTCTCAATATAATCTAATCCTTTGCAGATCAAAGCTCTCACTGTGGAGTCTTCCGCAGGATGACTTTAGTCTGGAATATTGGAGAGCTATCATTTGCATGGTAGAGAAAGAATCTCAGCTGGGTTCTAAAAGAATTAGTAATCTGAATAGTTCTGTTCAAGTCACTGACATGTAGCTTTATTTTTGCTATACAGAAAGGAAGGTGAAACCAGTGGCTTTCTCTAAAACATCACCTAAATGATGTTTGTTGAACTTAGTATTTTTCACCAGTTATGCATTTAAATGTGAAATACATTCAGGCATCTTTCAAAAGAGGTGAATTATATTAGCATGTGAGCAGTAACAAACTCTTGAAACATGTCCTTTCATCTATCTGATCTACATATATATGTAAGTAGTTTTAAGTGAAATTTGTCTGGAAAAGGGACCTCCTTCATACAGTGAACTCAAAATGTTATATATTAAGTACTATTATATAACATTAAATTATAACAGTATAATATATAAGAGATATAATAAATTATAAACAATTATATAACATTATAGTATTGCATAGAGCATAATATATTATTAAATAATATTTGAAATATTGATACATTCAATTAAATATTGTAGTAAATGCTTTTAATATAATATTAACTATTAATATTCAATAGAGCAAATATTACCTACAGCTCCTTCTACACTTCAAAACACGTAAAATAGCTTCTTGGGGAGAAATTATCTTTTTTTATAAGAAAACAGAAGAGGCAGCAAGTGTTTTTCCCTACAGAGAGGCAAGGCACAGGCTTGTATGAGTCAGTCAGCATGGCAGGCTGTGTGGTAATGCTTGGTTTGAAAGATACTTAGCTGCAGATTATTTCACCTCATAGAAACAAAGAAATGTTTACTCTCTCAATTAAATTTTAAATAATTCCTGAGATCAAGGAGCCGCAGGAGGCATTCGGTCTGGTTGGGCTGAGCTATGCCAAGAGTAAAGGTACTGGTCCTGCCCAGGTGTGGCTGTTGGCTACACCTGACTCAGAGCAAACAGCTGCCCTCCTCCTGGCTCTCTTTGCCTGTCCAAGTAACAGCAAAAAGGGGCTGAGAGAGACTCGTTTTATTAAACTGCTGAATCTCCTACAGACAGAACATTTTAAGGTAAAATAGGATTGGTTTTGGAACAATTACAAAACTCATCTCATGACCTTAAACCATGTGAGTACCACACAGAGATGTAAAGTTTAGAAAATGCTGGCAGCAGAAGCCACCCAACTGATCTACTCTGAAAATGCTGATGCATTTACAGTAAATCCCTAAGCAGGCCAGTTGTGCAACAAGTTGAAGTGACATAAAGTATTAACATTTATGGTGATGAGTCAAATCAAACAAACATCCTCTTTATAAGCTTTCTCACGGCATGTAGTAGCATGTACTTCGAGCAATGAAACATCTGTTACAGTCCTGACTTGCTCACAACCGAGCAAGTGTTGCAATAGTTCTGTAGGGCCAGGTTTCACATTAAGCCTTCGGTGGGTAGATGAGAAGGATCAGCACTCACAAGGTTTACTTCATCTCAGTTTATTCAGGAAGAATGAGCCAGGTTTCTTGTGAGGAAAACAAAAAATGTGCCATATTGCAAAATATCCAAAACTAATGTTAACTCCAGGCTCACATACTTTAGTGATACTTGCAGTTCACTCAAGAGCCCAGAAAGTCCCTTTTCACCAGGTGTACTTTGGGCAAAAAAGTGAATTACAAAATTTGCTTTGATGGCTCACTTTTGTATAATTTTTCCCACTTTATATATCTGTATGCATCTATGTATATAGTGTGATGTACTGCACTCAATTTTAACACCTGCCCCATCTGCTCAGGGTCTTCCTGACCGCCCTGTGCACTGCCCACAGTAAGGAAAGGCTCATCTACTGTGCCCCACTCCCACCTTCTAACTCACATTAACTTTTGACATTTTCCAAAAAGACTTCGCTTTGTTTCCTCTATAACATGACCAGTGTAAAGAGACAACAAAATTCCTGTGAGTCAGAAATTTTAGACTCAATATCGCAGATCATATATTAGATACACACAGACATATTCTTATTTCCCAATTCAAACATATACTTAAAAAGCTCTTGTTTAAGAACTTTCCAGACTAAAAATAGCTTCCTGTGTCTGTCAAGGCTTTTGCAGCATTAGACCTTAAAGTTGGTGTCTGTCTTGGATACAGGTGATAACTATAAGCTGTGCAGTCAAATTAGCTGTTACAGAACTGTGACACAGAAGTGGGAGTTGTTTGTTTTGTTGGTTTAGGCTTTTTTTAAGCTCAACATCTAATTCGATACAGCAAAATTTGCATATGATTCTAAAAAATTCATGGAAAGATTTCTATAGGAAATGTTTTCTTTTAAAGGGAGAGGTTGTTGCTCAGCCCTTACCCAGTGTAAAGCCTTTAGCAAATTCCTGAGGAATGTATAAAAGACTTAAATTCTCATTTACATCTACACTACACTGAGAAACGTTCAGAGAAAAATTCCTTTGGTCTCCTGCTTTAATGTGTTTTTCTTCCAGACTGTCTGTGCACAAGCAGAGTTAATGATTCCTGCAAGATCAGCCTGCCTCCCCTCTCAGTTCTGAAATACTTCCTCTGTTCTTTTTTTTCTTCCAAGGGGGGACTTTTCTTGCTCATTTATGGCCCCAGATTACTGATCTAACTCTGTAATGCAATACTTGAACCCTTCAATCAGAACAGCACTATCAACATGGAGATCAACAGAAAATTCAACTCTTTGGAATTCCTCCTATTTTTCAGCCTGTGAAGAGTGAGAGATCTTAATATTATGAAACGTAAAGAAGTTAAAAGCACACAGCTGCCAGTGGTTTCACTCTTGTTCTTCATCTCCCCTTCCCTCTGTGTGTTTCAGGTCATTGCATATTTATCATGTCACAATTTAAATTTCAGGCTCTTTGGCTCAAAGCTTGCATCTTTATTTGAATTTGTTCACAGATTTGGGTACTCACACAACCAGTGAGAAGAGTACAGCTTAGGAAACTTAGAAAAACTGTGCCACTAGAACACTTTCCTATTCAACAGGGTGTCTGCATCACCTTTCATCTTCATAAACAGTAAGGAGAAATAACAGACTGGTTTGTATCAAACAGACTCTATTGCTTTATTAATCAGTGTTAATATACAGGTTAATTTTAAAAAAAGCTACAGTTTATGAAACGTACTGTCTACTTACAAGATACAAATCTAGGCCAATTGCCATGGTATCTATTGATGCTCACGCACTATAAAAAATCTACTTTTTTTTTCTGATATACAAAACCTCAAGCAAACATTCCGTGTTAAACATTCAGTAAAGATAACATTCTAATACAGTTTCCTATAGTGTTTTAGTGCAAAAGGAAATACAAATATAAAAATACTGAGGCTTGAATAAAAAACCACAACAAGAAGAAAATCCCAAGCAAGCTGGGGAGTTAGAGGTGAGTGTCAGCTATGGGTATTCTTCTAAGCTCTACAATCTGGGAGTTAGCCATGCTGCCACCATCCTGGCTGCCATGGCAAGATTCGTTATCACTGACACTGAGGCCTGCACCTGAAATAGAGAAAAAAAAACAAAAATAAGAATCAGTGAGAATGAAATTTTGACAGAGAAATGAGGATACTCTGTCCTACTCTGTTTTATTCTGATTATTGAAATGTTTCCCTACCCCCCAACCACGTAAATTCAGAATTTACCATACTGAATTCATGGATTATAACATTAGCTGACATAGATTTGTACCATACAGATATGCTTTTTCATAATTCCACTGTCATTCACTTTATTTGTCCCAGAATGTGGTAAAATAGATATTTAGAGGTTGCCTTGAAATCAGAAAAGCATAAATCAAGGCCTGGCTTGGACTGAGTTAATGATCTGGCTGTTAGCATTGGTATTTCCAAGGATTTCCTCAAAAATAATTGGTTTTTAATGATATAATTTCCAAGTTAAACAATAATTCCAGCTGTTTTAATAGGACAGTAATTTCGACATGAAAAAATTTATTGACCAAATATTCTTTAAACCCACATTTGACATAAATTGTTGTATTAAGTTTTACTTCTGCCAGAAGAGAGAAGTAAATACTAGATTTTTGTCCAAGGGAACCTCCAAAATATGTGTAGAAGAGACCTTGGGAGGCTACCTTCTCCATCCTTTCGTCACAGGACTTCTGCTAGCTTTCTGCTTCCTAAATGTTTGATGGGGATTTCATTTGGGCTTTTATTGTGGGGGAGGTTTGAGCAGATTCGTGTGAAGATTCACAATCCTGCACTAGTTTTTATGAAATGCAAATTTTTTCCAGACTGTTTTGTCACAAGAGATCTGTTGAAACTATAAACTTCAGTGCTTTTTCAGCTCCTCTCCTTGAGCTATAGAACAAATTCTACACAATACATGAGTTTTGAGGGCTTAAGGTGTCTAGGCTTTAAATTTGTTGAGAACTGCATATGAGTATAATGAGGCATGAGGATATCAATACGAATCACTTTCAAGTATGATCCTGTAGTGGTGTCATTTACAAATTATGGGGGAAATAATTTATTTTAGACAGAAGCAGATCAGTAACTACATGCAGTTCAAGGTAGTTACACAGGAATGACATCTGGCTCCAAACAGCCCTGAACAGAGTATGCTGGGAGAGGCAGTGATTTGCATCTCATACTGAAAAATATTTTCCAGAGTTTCTATAAGGTATAAATTGCATCTCTTATTTCTATCTCAGCTGACTTTCCAGTTTTTGGTTTATTCGACAAAAGAAAAGAGTAGTTTAATTTTTTTTGAGTTCCTTCAACTTTTTCTATGATCTCTGTTATTCCACTTCGACAAAGTTTTCTCTTAGCACCCTTCCAACCTCCACCCCTAAAGCAGAAAAGAAGTACTGTAAAGCAGGCTGAAGTGTGATGCTGCCTTGCTGTGGGAAGTCAGGCTGCAATTTTGAATACAGCGTTTGGTCCAGAGAACCTGCACAGAAGGTCCTGTAGGATTTTTCCACAGACGTCTGCACAAAGTCCTGGTAGGGGCCAAACTTGGCTCCATGCTCCATGATCCAGGGGTAAAGTGGGTCAGTTGCACCATGATCCTTCTTACACCTGGTTTTGGTGTTTGGGTCATGGAGGGAACATGCGTTCACTGACACTACTGAGTCCTTAGGTTGGCATGATCCAAGTTCTTGAGAAAACAACTACTGCCAGAGTTTGACAGGAATAAAAATCCATCAATATACAGAGATACAATAAAAAAAGTCAAGATTAGGATCTGAATTATTAAAATACTTGTTTATAAATGTATTGAAGTTGATTTAAATTTGTATGCACATTCAACCCTTTATTGAGCCAGATCCTAACATCCAAAAGGTGCTTGAAGGTCCTGGAAAAAACAGCGATTGTTTAAACTAGTTATTTTGATTGTTTGATTATTTTAGAAAGGAAACCTGACTGTAATAGGTAAGATGAATCAGACTGCTGTATTTACCACATGGAGATGGATGATCAAGCAAAAACCATGAATTAAATAAAATACTTCAAATGAAGAAAGAACACAATACTTCTTATGGAAGGTGAACACTGAGTGTTGGTGTTAGAAAGATATTTGTCTTACCAGTAGCTATACCGATAACGTGGCAACTTAGCACAGGATTTCCTTAAGAATCTTTTGCTGGCTCTAAAAAGATCAGGTATTGGTCTAATGATATTATACTATGTGTATTCTTAAATGTCATATATGTGCAAGTTTTGCCCATGCTATGTGCAAAGTCAGAGAAGATATTTTTTGTTACATAGGTTCTTATCAGGAACTTGGTAAGTCAGAGACTGAAACTGGGTACTTTAGGTTTGCAAAGGCCTTGCTCTGCTGATGCTGCAAAGACAAACTGTGTTAGAGTTGATCCTTTTTAGGAATAAGAACTGAAATGTAACCAGGATACCAGCTTACCAAACAGTCGGCAGGCTGGAAAGGGTATGACTGTTTACACAATTGAGTTTCACGGAGTTCATTGGTCCATTGTGTTCTCAGATTAGAGTGGAATTTAAACTCAATCAGATTCCAAAAAACATGCACTCTTCTAGAGATCCTAGAGTTGTGTGGTAGGTATGTAGCAGGGAGTTTTACTTTTTCCCAGTTTGTGAAGAAAAATAAGCAAGAATATGAAGCCTTCCTTTCTTTTCTTTGTGTATGCAAGGACTAGCTGTAAACTGAAAAGTCTCAGCTCAGGCTTCAAACCCAGAGAGGTTCCTCCACTGACATCTGCTGGTGAAGGGCTGTATTAGTGCATCCCTATGCCCCTGAAACAACAGCTGTTATCATCTGCCTGCTTAGAGATAGCTAAGACTTTCACTAAAACATTGTAAGGGAAAGAGCTTGTATTGTAAGCACTGTACTCATATCACTGGGAAAACTTTTTATCTCTCAAGCACTTATATCTTGCTTAATCAATCATAATTTTATTATATGTGTGGGATGTATACGAATAAGATACACAAACCAAATTTAATTTTTCTTTCAGGGTTTTAACTTCACAGAAGTGACACCAACAGACATCCAGCTTCTATAAAAAAAGTTCAGATTGAACTAAAAATGCTTACTGGGTATTGCACAGTCACATTCAATAGCCATCACATAACATATGTGTGACAACTACAGATGAGAAATTGAATGAATATGCAAACTTTCTTTCCTTTATTTTTTTCTTTGAAGTGAGCCCTTCAAAATAGAGAGGCAGATTGATAACTTTGCCACCTACAATCTATATGCCCTGTAATAGAAAGTCTCAAGGATGCTGCACTGAATACCTTTTAGAATTGAAATTTCAAATGTTTCCCCAGGTTCAGGATGGCCACATGACATGCTTTATTCTTAAACCAGGCACCTTCAGTGGGGTCACCAAGGTATATAAAATGCTGACTTTGGAACCCTAGCTGTATTAGATTGAAAATCATGAATCATTTTATATAACATTGTTATTGTAACAGCTGTATTTGTGTGGTGTTTTTAACTTAGTAGATTTTTCCAAGTATTTTCCATATCAGGGAATCATTAGCATATTTGCATCATATTAAAGAAATACTGGAATATTTCTATAGTACTTATCACAATTGCCTGCATTAAGATTTAAAAAACACTGAGGTATGAATGTAGCAGTATTCTGCTTAGTATATATCTGGATACTACCATGGTGGGTCACTCATCACCTCTGGAGGAGTTTGGGCCTCCCTCAAAGGCTTTGCTGTGTTTTGGTTTCACATTTCATCCCAAGGAATGAGTTGTTTTGGTTTTGTGCATCACAGAAAGAGAGAGGATAGGAGTATTTGTAAGACATAGATGGAAGTTCAGAAATCAGTAAAGCTATCATACATTTATTCATGCTTTAATGCTTCTCTACCAGAGTACAAGTCCTCAGGGAATTCTGGTACATTGGGCTTTATCCTCAATTATAATAACATATGACTGTGTTGCAATCCGGAAGGCAAAGTCTTACTAAATTGACTATCAATATAAACTTTGCACAAGAAATCAGAAGGGAAATGAAATCACGCCCAAAATTACAGACTTTTAAAGTTATTAGTGAAATCAACAAAAACTAATTCACAAATAGCTAACTTTCTCAGTAGAAGCTGTTTGAATCATTATGAGAGCCATAAATGAAATACAATAAAATTAATAAGTAAAAATTAATAAACATTTAAAAAAAGCTTTTAGCACATGTCAATGAGCAGGACATGCCCCTAAAGTATTTTTCCTACCATAATTGTTTTATTATTTCCTTCACATAAGCCACCTTGGAGCTGGCCTGTCTTCCAAAAGAACTCCAAAATAAAAGAAACAGCATGATGTAGCGAGCAGGGTGAATCCCAACAGTGTATTTCTGTATGGACATGAGCACATTTGATGGAAAGAAGGAATTATTTGGTAAGGCATCCAAATACAATGGCTGCATGATATAAGTAGCCCACTGGGTTCTCACACAAAACAGAAAAACCCTATCACCATGTGATCCTTGAACAAAGCTAGCATAACAGGGGGCTAAGAAACAGCACACTGCTATCCACCTGATTTGCTAGAACTGCAGTTGTATGTCTCCATCTGACCCAGCCTGTATTTCAGGTTAATCTGTAATTAGGCCCAGCATTAAAGACTGTGGAACCAAGGGTTAAGTGCACAGTTCTGTGACACATTCCTTTAGCAACAAGGCTGAGAGTGCCAGCACAACTATTTATGGGGCTGCACTGCACACTGCAAATTACTAAACAGTGACAAGTTGAAAACAAAGTTTTTCTGTGGAGAATTGGTTGATTTTTTTAAAAATCTGTCTTCATTTCTACAGCTGAGAATGGCAGAAAGGCAGGAATGAAATTTAGCTCTGCTAAAATTATTATACTCATTCCAAATGATCCAGGTTAAACCTTGTGGCCACAAAATTATTCCCTGTGACCATAAGTTGAAGTTACCTTCAGACAGCTCAGAACTACATGAACAGAAAGAAAAGATGAAGCAT
Organism: Ammospiza nelsoni; assembly: GCF_027579445.1. Taxonomy (NCBI): domain Eukaryota; kingdom Metazoa; phylum Chordata; class Aves; order Passeriformes; family Passerellidae; genus Ammospiza; species Ammospiza nelsoni. Next base: position 68,589,098 of record NC_080669.1, on the reverse strand, counting down.
AATGGGGCATAAAAACATTTTTACATATTCCTCTGCTAGTCAGCCCTGATCCTCTCCCAGTCCTCAGAGTGGGAGCACTATAGCACTACTATAGGTAAGTTGTAGTATAGATTGACAGTTTTAGGGAACACAGATAATGGAAGGTTCTGGTTCAGTTTAACAAAGGTAAAGTTCAAACAATAGCATTTTTAATCTTCCTCCAAAAGAAACAGCCCCCAGTTCAGCAATGATAGAACCAGCTAATGTGCGGGGGAAAGCACCTTCTCCCTGCTCTTCCAGAATGAGGAATTCTCAGCCTTCCAAAATAAAAAGGAATTGAGAAGCTCCTCACACAGCAAATTACAGGTAAGAGCAGTTCAGCAAAAAGGCATCTTAGCTGCCTTTACACTTTTGCCTATTTAGAGAAGAAGTCATTGTCTTCCAATTGCCAATGACCACTTCCTTGGAGCAAGGACTGGCGCTCAAAGGGCCTCAGACTAACTCATGTTGATTGGGAGAGAGCAGGGAGTGGAAAGAAGAAGAAAAAGAGAAATCTAACTTGACTTCTTGTGGTTTCATGTGAGCACGAGCAATGACACAAGAGAGGAAGAAATGTAGTGCAGAGAGACTTAGAGATGAGCTCATTTCAGTGCCTGCTAGCTTAACTATTATCATAAAACTCCTTCCACTAAACCAGGTTGCTCAGAGTCCTATTAAACCTGGCCTTGAACACTTCCAGGGATGGAGCAGCCCTAGTTTCTCTGGGTTACCTGTGCCAGAGCCTCCCCACCCTCACAGGGAAGAATTTCTCCCTAATACCTAATCTAAACATGCCCTCTTTCAGTTCAAAGCCAATCTCCCTCTTCCTGTCACACTATGCCCTGTCAAAAGTCCCCCTCCAGCTCTCTTGTAGCCCCTTTAGGTACTGGAAGGGACTCAAAGCTCTCCTGAGTGCCTTTCCTCCAGGCTGACAATCCCAACTCTCTCAACCTTTCTTCATAGCAGAGGCTCTCCAGCCCTCTGAGCACCTTCATGGCCTCCTGTAGAAATCAGTCCATGTCCTTCACATTTTGAGGGCCTCATAATTAGAGGCATTTCCTGCAATGTAAATCAGCTTAGGATACATAGCATTATAAACTTACTGAATAAAAATACCTATTTATTATCAGCATTCCCAGTCTCCCATCCAGTTTAACTTTTCTTGATTCACTGAAGGGAACAACCTTCTGAAATTGTGTGTGCCAGGTCATATAATCTGCTACTCCCACAAATATCTTGCTGTTCTCTCTTGCAAGGCTCAGAGGTATTCCTAAAGATCATTTAGGTGACCTCCTGCTACAAAGCAAGTCCACTTGTACTTTAACTAGGTGGGCTTTGGTTAGTGTATGCCACATCTAATCAGGTAGGATTCCTTTGTCTCTTTGGTTGTCCTATCAGACATTCCTATGATAACTGATCTTTAAGATTTTCACTGGAAATCAGATTATATTAAGATACCTCATTAATTGTATCTCGTGGAATGGTGGCACCATTAGGATAAATAACAACATAGCAATAGAGCAAAATTTGAAGGGCAAAGGGAAGAGTCACTCACCAGTCTTTAAAGCAAATATTAGGTCATCAAACTCCTGTGATTCCTCATCAGCAACTAATGAGCTGGTACTGTATCCTCCAGAAGGGTGGAAAACATTACCATTTTGTGGACTCTGCTTAAAGGCAGCACTAGCTTGACTAGCAGGCTGCAAGGATGCCCTCTCCCAGTCTGCAGGCACCTGCAGAGTTTAAAAAGACACAAAATTCAGTAAGCATCAAAACTATTTTACAGAAAGTGGAAATTATGACCAGAGCTGAACTGAAGACCAAGAGATTTTGGAACCAGATATTCTGTCACTTCTATAATGAACCAGGAAGCCTTTTAAAACTTTTTAATAAATTGTATCTATATATCTATATCTACATCTATCTATATCTATCTGTCTATCTATAAATATATCTAGATCTAGATCTATCTATCTGTATCTCCTTTTCCCTTGCCTTTCCTTTCCTCCTGTATTGGGTTTTCATGGCCAAGTTTTGGTAGTGTGGAGGGTTACAGGGGAGCCAACTGGGGTGACTTCTGTGAGAAGCTACTGGAAGATTCTTCCATGCCTGGTTGAACAACCCCTGGCAGCCGCAAAGATGTATCCACTGCCACATCTGGGTCAATTAGAAATGGTGGTAATGCCTCTGTGATAACATATTCAAGAAGCAGAATTTAAAAAAGTATTATTGTGCAGATGTAACTGTGGCCAGTGAAGAGCAGGGTGAGAATTTGTGAGAGGAACATTTCTGCAGACACCAGAGTCAGTGGAGAAGGAGAGGGAGAAGGCTCTAGATGCAAGAGCTGGGACTCCCTTGCAGCCTGTGGTGCAGAACATGAGGAAGCAGCTGTGTCCTTGCAACCCATGAAGCAGTCCCATGCCAGAGCAGGGGGTGCCTGAGAGGAGGCTGTGAGAGGTGTTCAGAGACCACGCTGCAGCCTGTCCATGAAGGACTACGCCCCTTGGAAGAAAGAGCCATGCTGCAGCCGTCTGGGGGGGACTCTTGCCTGCGGGATGGACTCCCACTGGGTGAGTTCATGGAGAGCTCTCCTCTGTGCCAGGGACCCCATGTTCAAGCACAGGAAGGACTCCTCTCGCTGAGGAGCTGCAGAAGCTACGGATGATCAACTGACCATAACCCACATTCCTTGTCTCCCTGTGCTGCTGAGGGAGGAAGGAGACCTGGGAAAGAAGGAGGCTTGCTGAAGGGGGGAAGGTTATTAAGGTTGGTTGTTTTGTTTTTGTTTTTTTTTTTCATTATGTTGCTCTGATTTTGTTAGCAATAGATAAATTAATATTGCTAAGTACATATCTATATCATCTCCACTCCAGATGGTGCCTGGCATCCAGGCAGGGTAAACCGACTACGTCTTCCCTTCCCTTTTCCCTTTTATTTTCCCTTTCCCCTTTTTTCCCCCTTTTCCCTTTTCCCATTTCCATTCACTTCCTTTCCCCATTCCATTCCATTCCATTTTATTCTAACTTTATTGCAACTTCCAGAAGTTTTGATCATCATAACTCTGAGAAATTAACTGCATAAAGCCCATCTAAAACCTATAGTAAGCTGAAAGAATTAACCTGATATTTTCATTTCTCATGACCTCCTTTTGACACTTTAATCAATCTCCATAATAATCTGAAGACTCAAGTGTGAAAGAAGAAATTCTCTACGTGGGATGTTATCAGGGCACAGTAAGTTCCAAGAATAACATGGATAAAGATACCTATTTTTGTTATTAAAATAAACGAAAGAAAAAGCTCCCCCCTGTCAGACCTGTAACATTTAGCATCTTATTCCCATGTGTTACACTTCAGAACTAATGCTGAAATCTCTAAACAAGTTAATGGCTACAGAGAACTACAGAGCACTCTTACCTCTTCCATGGCACTGATGAGGTTCTGTGTGGACTTGCTGATCTCTCCTCCTGCAGCTGGCAGACCACTGCCATGTGTGAAAAATGCTGATCCTGGAGTTGCATGCCCATTCATGTCAACAGTGTAACTTGCTTTCACAGGACAGCAAAGTTGGTTGTGCAGGATAAAATACACCACAAAGACATAAAGACCCTTAAACAGAGATTGAAAGAGAAAAGCAGGCTGTGAAATGCAGGTAGCTTGGTTCAGAGCTTTCTGTGCAAACTAGTGGATGAAATCACTGTCCATCAGAGATCTAAAAGTTACAAGTAAGTTCAAATCCTGAGTTCCTCAGCTAAAAACACACAAGCACGCACACACACACACACACAAGTATTTTAAAATTATTATTTAGTTGAACCTACAGAGTTGCAAAGGAAAGCTACGACCCCAAAACCAACAAAACCAACTTGAGTTTCACAGTTATCATAAGAGTGAAAATGAGGTTAAAGGCCTCCCTTATAATAGTATTTGGCTGCTGTTCCTTAGCCACAATTCTTCATTTTCTTACTGACTTGCTAGTTTTTTGCAATCTTTACCTCATGCAAACTGCACTGCTGCTGTCACAGATAACATAACTACAAATTAGATGTTCTGTGATATGCAGTAATTCAGCACTGATTTCATTCCTGATTACAATCAAAGGCTCTGCTGTATGCATCTGCAGTTCTTCTTTAAAACCTGTTAATTTTGACCTTTAGTCTGGGACAAGACAAATAATATAACCATGTCTTATGTTTATAAAGAAATCCAGTAACTGAATTTCTCAATAAGAAATCTGACTTACTTTAATTTTTAAGTTGCACTAATACTGAGGGAAAATAATCCACTCCAACTGATAAATCAACCTGTTAAATAATTACTAAAGAAGGGGTTACCAAAATAGTACAGAAGGAAGTCTTCTGCATTCTTACCAATAGCTGCAATACAATTACATTTGCAATGTTTTTTTTATTCCCATTGTTCTCCAGAACCCTGAAGCTAATTGTACTAAGCAGAACAATTCATTTTAAAGGTATCCACTGGCATGGAAGTACGAACTGGGTTTACAAATAGTAAGGAATTTCATCTAATTATATTTGTGAATTCCTAACAAAAGGAATTTTGAAAATACTTGAAAAAAGAAGAGACTGCAAATACCCAACAGCACCTCATGATACATGGACTGATAATTTCTATTGCGAAAATGATATGACAGAATCATCTGGTCCCAAGTGACACATAAGAAAAGCTAATGGGATTCAACAGGATTTCAATCTCAGCTGGTTAAACACTGGAGATACTCTCACACAGCTGCTATAAAACCATACAGCTCTGCTTATGAGATTTTTTTAACAGAAAACTGCTAAAACCACTAAAAAGCTATTTTGAGAAAACATGTTCCTGCTTTTCCAGATTATTGTTTATTTGTCATGACAAGTCAGAGCAGTTCACTGAGAGGAAATTTCTTTGTGATACACATAAGTAAATACATTCTATAAAATAGATGTAAACATGTTTGAGATGGTAAAAAGGAACTAAAATATCCTTTCATTCTATAAACAAGTTCAAGGACTCTGATATACTTCAAACATAATGGGGCCAGTAAATGGATTTATTTTAATTTAAGTTGTTATGGATATGAAAAGGATAAAACCCCCAAGAAGAACAGATTATAGTGACAATACAAAATTCAGAGTAGCCTCTGGCAGTTCAGTCTCTGAGGGCCTAGCCACAAAAGCTGCACACACATTTCAAGTAGTTTTGTACTTTTCAAGAAAACTCAATAGCTGATGATGTAGCACACCTGTCTTTTGAAATTGCAGGGACACAAGGCATTGATATACAAGGTCCACGACAAGTCACTCTCCTCAAGTAGTTTCAAGTGTGGACACTCAATTTTCTAAAACAAACACTCATAGAATAAAGTGTCACAATTATCTCCTTAACTTGGTCTGTCTCCTGATGTAATTCTCTGATGATGAGACAACTCCTCTGGGTCCTTCCCTAATAGTCACTTGGACACACAGGGAGGTTATTTTAATGCCTAAGAACAGGAAAAGTCAAAGGCTGAGACAGATAGCAGAACCAAAACCTGTGTTTTACTTCTCCTGTCTTGCAAGTTGTTAGAGCAATGTCTTACCAACAGAAGTTCATACCTAATGAAACCCAATACTCCTATGCAGACAATACATTTAGACAGGAATTCTTGCTGGAAAGAGAATTCCTTGGCTGGACAAAGGATGGATCTTTCTTTCACCTATATTCCCCTCTAAATCTAGAATCTCCAGAAGATAATGCTCTGTAGATGTGAATTTCTTTGTACCATCACTGTAGTTTTGTTTGAAGCACCAAAAGGGTTTTGTGGTCATATTCTGACAGTCCTGTGTCCCTGTTAAAAACCCCCAGGAAGGTAGTTAGGAAGCTGAAACAAGTCAAATGGTCCTGCTCAGGTTGCATTGAGTTCCAAAGACCATACATATGATGTCATGCAGTATGAATTTCTGTTTCTTTTCAAGCCAGCAGCTACCAAGGTGTTTACTCTGAAAGAGCATGGACAGCGTGCAGATACTTAGGTTGTTGTCAGCACAACCACAGCTTTCAGTTTCAGGGGGTTTTTTCAAAAGCACCAGTCTGAGAATTGAATGATCTTTCATCATTCTTGTGACTCGTGTTTCTTTTCTTTTCAACCTTTAAAACACTGTAAAAACAGTCATAAATTCCATGAAAATAAGGTTGTTGGCATTGTAATATATGTTTTCTGTGTTTTCATATAAACAACTCTAGCCAGCTTGGATGTACTTTTTTAGAGACTTACAAACCTTGTCGTCGGTGTCTGGACTAAGAATGAAATGAAGACAATAGTTTATTTTTGCTGGCAAGCCTGCTGGGAACCTACACCCTCCATTAGGATTGAAAAGAGGTTGCTTAAGGTGAGGATATTAATTAAAACAGGCAATAATATTTCTGTTAAATGTATGGGAAATATTAATTTTTTATTAGAAGTTTTCATTAAAAAAACCTAAGCTAAACCCAATCCCCAAAATCTCAGCCTAGTACCAGCAACCTCTGCTGTTGCATATATATTGGGAGCCATGCTCCTCAACTCATAAGCATGTGCCAGGGGGCCAGGAAAATCTCTTGGGTCCCAGATTACAATGACTGACTAATAATCTGAGTTTGACTGGGGCCCTATGGAAGCACAGTGAACAAATAAGCTCAAGAACTAGGACTCCAGAGGGTTAATAGTGATTCTACATAAATTCTGTGCATTGGGCCCCCAGGACTACTTAGAAAACATTTAACCCTATTTCATTTATGGTTAAATTATGATAGTAGTGTTAGTAAAATGCCACAGTAAAACATCAGAGAAAAAGGTGTAGTAACGAATTTCCTATGGAGAAAGGTGGGAAATGCTCCAAGCAGACAATTAGACTGTCCAAAGGAGGGAGCACAAACAGGCAACTTATAGTTCTCAAACATGGTGCTTATATGAAAAAAGCCTGCAAGAGACTGTCTGCAAAGACTGCTGGTTATTTTACTGATATTGGCTCATGGAAGACAATTAAACTCTTATAATTTCATCTCAGCAAGCTGGTCTGGCTCATAAACTCTTTTGTAGTGTTATGACAGGGAAAAAAATATCCATATACACACGGGTACAACTGTGTGAAAGAAAGCTCACATGGAAAAGTTTGATGGGACAGTTTTGTTCAGTGAGGTGGGAGCAGCCTCAGTGCTGCTCCAGGTTATGCCAGTAGCTCACCTTACAAGAGACAGTCATGGAGAAGGCAGTGGGAAGTGGCAGAGGGAGAGAGAGTGGTCTTAAGTTGAAACAGGGAAGGTTCCAACTGGATATGAGGAAAACATATTTAATGTAGGGGTAACTAAGCACTGGAGCAACCTGCCCAAAAAGACTGTGGAAATTACTCCATAGAAGAAGAAGGGAGTCTTTTCTGTTATATCTGTACACAATATAATTGGTGAGAGGGTTCATGCATTTGTGTGAGGTGAGTTTTCCTATACAACAGATTGATTTATTTATTTTGAGGAGCAGTTGCAGCAAACTAGCTAACTAAGGACAGAATACATTCACTCGTTTTACACCTCACGAGATCCCATAAGGACTGGAGGACTGATCCACAGGAAACCTTCACTGCACACTGAAGACTCAGAGTTTCTCTCTGGCCTCTAACTCTGTGTGCCCAAATTACTGATATGACACTACAGTACATCTAAATTAGAAAACTGAGCTAACTAGTTACTAATAATGAGTAAGGATAAAAGAGATTGTAGGTAATCAACAAATCTTTTCATCATCTCCTTTTTACATACAGAGAGAAAACCAAGATGCTTACTGCATCACATGATTTTATTATTGTTCTGATAAACACAAACACACCAAAGTATTAGACTAATTTTTGAAGCTAATATACAGTATATATCTCCCACAAGTATTTTAACCATGTCTGAAATACCCTACCCCGAAAACACCTGTTTTCAACAGAGAAGTTAATTCAGATATGATCATCTGTTTTAGAGGAATGGTATTTCTATATATAAAGTATCTTAAGAAGACTTTTGTGAACAAAAAGTGATTTCATCACTCCATTTTAGCCATTTCTCAACCTGCTTCAGCACTAAAAAAAATAATTTAAATTTATTTTAATTAATTAAATTTAAATTTAATTTAATTTGGAAAATTTTGGTTGTTAACTATCATCACATGACTGTATCACTAAAAGTTGCTTTTCTAAAGGAGAATACTTAAAGCAAAATTAAGGCTTCTAAGCAAAGCTGACCTCTTGGTCAGACCAAAAATTTCAGTTACCAGAAATGACTCACTCTGATCCTTAAAACAGAGTGTCTAAAAAATACACTATTATTTTTACACTTGCACCTTTATTCATGCCAGGTGCCAAAAACACCCCCATAAAGAACACAAATGTATCTTGGACAACAGAAGAATTGTCCATAGTTGGATCTGCTCTTTGTCATTACTGTATGATAGTTTAGGCTTTGGTTAGTCTTACTTCAGATTTTTAATTTTATCAGGTGAGATTTAATTTCATTCTCTGTCTGGACTGTGTGAATTTACTGTTGCCAACCAGTCCTAGGAAGTCCTTTCCTTGTTAATTTAGTGATCACACTGTTCTTCTTGGTTGGCTGTCAATGGTCAGGGGTGCTGCTGCCACTTCTGGTGGTGTGCTATTCAGCGCCTTGGTTGATTCCTTGTGAACTTCCCTAGGGTTTTCATTAATTTATGGGAAGTTCTTTATGTTGTTTTCCATCACTGGCTGGTCAAAGACTGCTGTGGATTAACCCTGATTTACATAACAAGTGCCTACCTCTTTTGGGAAAATTATCAGTCTGATTAATATAAATAAATTGCATGTTTCACTAAGTTCAAAAGCTAGTCTCTGCAAAGCAAGAAATTACTCACAAAATTAAAGGAATCATATTCAAGAAATCATAATCAGTGCCATTGTGCAAAGCATGATATAAATTTGATAATATCATCTTTCCTAGTAATTTTTGATTAGTTATGGAACTGAATCTTACATGCAGTAGTATTATTAATGTGAGCCAAATGGCAAACACAAAACATATATTTATCTATTTATTTCTGCAAGGAAAACTTTCCTTCCTTTCCTGCTTCCCTTCCTTCCTTTTTCTTTTAGAGATCATTATAATAAATTGCATGCATGGCATTTTTCTATGCAGTTTTCAATGTACATTTTATTTTGCCATTATTTTCTTCAATCACATTTTATTTTGAAAGCAAATTGAGGATCTTTTATTGTTGTTATTAAGACTGAAGTATCATCTTAGTCATATGATACTAATCTGCAGCCATCACTTAACCTCTCCCACTCCTGGCTCTTCAGAAATAATAACCTTTGAAATATAAATCAAAGACCCCTTGTTTATATGTGGTTCTGTTTCTTAGCAAAGTGATTGCTGTAAAACTGCCTGTAGCAGTGCAGCCCCATCAGCTGATGATTGCATTTAGTAAGTAGACTTTGGACCTGCTGTGTATCAACTGTTAGAATGTTTATTTGCCGTTAAGCGTCAGTTTTGATGAAACAATTGTAACTCTTATCAATCCTGCAATTTATCTTATCACAGTTTCAACTGTGAACATTTACTGCTTATCTGCACTTTGGTTCCTGAGGCATTTACACCCTATTTTGCTCTGTACAACAAGATTAGTGTCAGTTACAGCTGAAGACCTAAAAATTAACATCAAAAGCAAAAACTCAATAAGAAATGTAATCAAGGATAAATAAATGTAGTTTAGGAACGCAAAACCCATACCATGTCAGTAGGTATCACCTGGTGAACCAGCCACCACACACACACACACAGACACAGACACACACACACACACACACACACACAGAGACACACACACACACACACAGAGGAGCAGAAGCCATCTTAAAAAATGCAATGAAGAAAAGTAATAATTCATGTATCTATCATTAAACTGAAAGTGCATTTACAGGTCTGCACTGAGATACACTTATTTTGAGTGCTTTCAGTTTTTGGTAAATTCCACAGATAAATATGTTACAGGTATATTCTGTAATAATGAAAAAAAATATTGTGCTTTCAGCATTTTAAACAAGTTTTCCTAATATTAATGTCTCATCTGAAACTTTAGTGTACACTGCCAAGTTTCTCTTTATGCAGAGCCAGCTATGCCAACACCATGCTGAATCTTGCAACTCTTGCTCAAAGCCAAAATCATAAATTCCTTTCTGGCAAACTGCACTCATCTCAGATTTAGTCTAAACTTGGCTAAGTCTTACCTGACAGGTTCACACACTTTGGCACATGTTTAAAAACCAGATTTGCTTGGATATTCAGTATTCACTATAAATATTTTGCATAGCTCTCAGCACACTTGTAACTACTCCTACACAACTACCATTTTTACCTCTGATTTCAGCACTGTAAATAGTGGAAAAGGTCTTGGGGGTTTTTATTCCAGTTTTTTTTTAGGGTTTTTTGGTTGCAATTTTGTGACTTTTTTGGTTAGTTGTTGTTATTTGTTTCAAGAGCACAGATTCAGCATTAAAAGAGGGGTGTTAAGCTTGAAAATGCACTGAAAATACAGATGATTAGCCAAACTTGCAAACTGTGTAGATTGAGATAGAATAAGATTCTGTCCCTTCCTTCCAATGCAGTCATCCTGGAAATACAAAGAAAGCCCTATTTTGGTATTTCAAGCTTAACAGAGAAAGAATGACTGAGTTGAACACTGAAGGCAGGAACTTGGGAGAGGTGTAGGGAGAACATGAGAGAGACAGCACTTAGAAGCAGCTTGCAATTTCCCCCACAGCTCTGGCTCCAGCCACTCCTTATAGAGAGTCAGTAAGACTCTGTGAGAGTCATCAAATCTCAGCAATCACAAATGGTGGCAGAAGGTTAAGAACATATAAGAGCAAACAAAGCAAACTGGCACCCCATTGCTCCCCATCTCTGCCCCAGTTCTTAGCCTGTGAATTTTTTCACCCTCTGCTTTTATTCATTTTTCTTTCCTGCACAGGCAACAGAAACTGGAGAAAATATCCTTTGAGGTCCTCTTTGCATTAGGTTCTTCTTGTGCTTTATCCTATGAAGAAGACCTCTCTGGTAGCAAAAAGTGGTCAGATCACATACCAACGAAACCAGACTATTTGTCACTGATAAACCAAACACAAAAAAGAACAGAAGACCAAACACAGTAAGGTTATGCTCACACATTTTCAACTCCTAGAAATATTAGAAGTCATACGTTTTCACATAAACTTAGTAAAATTTTTCAAATACTTACTCTCATACTTGCTTTCCATGGTAAACATTTATAACCAAACCCACACTTTAGACCATACCTTCCAATCTAAGCATACTACTGCTTTTCTTGCTTTCCCAGAGAAGAAAAGTTGGATAAAAAAGCCTTTCCAACATCTGGTTCTAATTCAAGAGATTCCCTAACAGTCTCACAACAGTTGATTCTCTAGTTATATCTGAAAGCAAGTTGAAAACTCAAACAAGAAGATAGCAATTGCAAAAACTACATTCAAAGACCAGACATACCAGCATCACAGTGCACAGCCAAAAAAAGAACTATTCCTGCACCACATTATTATTTTTATTGTTATTTTTTGTTAAAGCAGCAATTTCTCTTTATGTGTATTAATGACTGATATACAGGAATAAAAGAAACAGGGAATAGAAAGTAGGCTTTTCGTGACTGGAAGAGTCAAAAGACAGAGGCTAACTTTGTGTTTATGGCATTAGAGAAAATCTCAGAGTTAAGCTAGAAGTTATTGTTATAACAACATTTTTCCCCTTTAAGGAATTTTTTCAGTGTTGTAATCTCTCTCATGCCTACCATTGTCTCTTTGATTCTTGTTACTCTGACTGACAAACTGGATAAACTGTCTATTTAGGAGTATTTCAGTGAAGTGCCATAAAAAGCTGTATAACAAGAACTCTGCAACTTCAGAAGTCATAAATGCAAGAAACCTTAAAAAAATTCTGTCTTGGATGCAACTGAAGGGTTGTAGATAACTGGAGTAATTATTTGTCATATCTTCTGCTTGAATGTTTTAGGGCAAGACTGATGTGAATAAGTGTGTTGGGGTACTCCAGCATTCTCTGACCATTTGGAAAACCCTTCAGTGAATCTGCAGCCAGTAAAAGAGCTACAGACATGCAAGGCTGTAGGGAACCAAACAAGGTCTCGCCATGTTCAACCATCCCTTAGTTGAAACTGACCCCAGCAAATATCTTAAAATTAATTTTTTATTATTTTTACAACCAGAATAACAGATGTGTAAGTTATTTCAAGAAGCAATTTTGCCAGACAACTGACTTTCTCAGAACTACAGTTCTTGTATAGCAGGCTTTGCTGTTAAGTGATAGTCATGTGAACTGTCAGCAATTTATACTTCCTTCTTCCCTTGATTTTAGTGAAAAAATCCTATAGATACTTACTATCTTTCCACAGATTCAACGATGGCAGACGACAAGTTTTATAAAGCAGGAAGATAAAACTGTTTAGGTTAGGTATGCTCCTCAAGAAAAGGGAAATGTGGGCAAAAATGAGGACAAGGACTAGATGTCCTTCCATATCTGCCAACTAGGTGAACAAGAGAAGGCAGAGGTATCATTTGGCTCTGTCATGGAAATCACTCACTTTTTTTCTTGAGAAAATAAGCCCCCAGTCTGTGCAAGGAGAGAATAAAATGTACCTCAAGAGAACACTTCAGATCTCTTTTCACAGGGAGTGCTACTCAAAGTAAAATAAAAAACAGACTCATTACTAAATAGGGATTTGATCAAGAATCACACAATGCTAAGGGTTTGGAATATGTCTTAAAGATCATCTAGTCCTGACCCCAGCTGCCATGGACAGGGACACCTCTCATTAGACCAGATTGTCCAAGGATTTATCCAAAATGGCCCTGAACAGTACCAGGGCTGGGGCACCCACAGTCTCCCTGGGCAACCTGTTTCCTGTACCTTGCCATCCTCACAGAGAAAAAACTCTTCCTCATATGTAACCTCAATTTTTTCAGTTTGTACCCATTATTCTTGTCCTATCACTACAGTTCCTAATAAAGAGTCCCACTCCAGCTTTCCAGTAGGCCCTCCTCAGTTGCTGGAAGGTTGCTAGGAGGTCTCTATACAACCTTCTCTTTTCCAGGCTGAACAGCCTCAACTTTCTCAACCTGCCTTCTTAGGAGAGATGCTCCAGTCCTCTTATCAACTTCTTGGCCCTCCTCTGGACTTGCTCCAACAGTTCCACATCCTCCTTCTGTTGGGACACCAGAACTGTACACAGCACTCCAGGTGGGTCCCACAAGAGCCGAGCAGAGGGGCAGAATCATCTCCTTCCTCCTGCTGGCCACACTCCTTTGGATCCGGCCCAGAGCACGTTTGGCTCGCTGGGCTGTGAGCGCACACTGTCAGCTCATGTTGAACTTTTCATCAACCATCCCCACCAAGTCTTTCTCCTCAGGGCTGCTCTCACTCACTTCTCTGCCCAGCCTGTAGGTGTGTTTGGGATTGCCACCACTCAAGTGTAGGACCTTGCACTTTGCTTTGTTGAGCTCCGTGAGGTTTGCATGGACCCAGTCTCAAGCAAGTCAAGGTCCCCCTGGATGGCATCGCTTCCTTCCAGCATGTCAGCTGCAACACACGGCTTGGTGTTGCCTGCAAACTTGCTTGGGGTGCACTCAATCCCATCACTCTCAAGCCTTCTAGTAGAAACCATTGTCTTGAGGCTTTTTTTAGAAAGCTTTCTAGAATTTGCATTTGTGTGTTACAGCTGGTTTTTTTAATGGAAAAGAACATTGCCACAAAAATTTCCATCAGGACTTTTTAAACAGTCTCGGACAAAAACACCAACGAAGTGTAAAAAAAAAAAAAAACGAAAATTTACAGAAAATAGAAAGCAAATTAAATTAACATTTGAGGCAATTCCAATGGTTCTAAACAGGGATTCCTCTGCATTTCTGAGACAAGTACAACACTTGGGAGAGTAATGGCTGACATAAGATAACTAAGTATATATAGTATAATTGAATATTATTTAATATTTTACATAGTATTAAGTATTTATGTATTAATTCTACTAATAAAAACAAAAATTGTATATAAATACATACCAATGTAATGACAAAGGATATATAAATATATTTCAAAAATAAGCAAGTGGAACATTTGGTTTCTACGTGTTGGTACATTCATTGAACTTTGCCACAAAGTAGCTTTACTCATAGTCAGTAAAAGATAGTCTAAGTCATGGAATATATATCAAAACTGTTGGTTCTCCTTGCACTTGGAAAATGAAAAGCTCCCTTCTCCTTCTTAGAAATTTTCTGCAATGGATTAATGCCAGAAATTACCTAAGACATGTTTGCAGCACTTAACAGAAATATTTCGACCTGGTCTGTGATGAATTCCTGCTATCTGTGGAGGATTTCTTCAAAGAAAAATTGTAGGAACTGTTGAAGGGTGGACTTTCACATGTTTTTAAAAGCAAGACATTTCTCAGCTGGTTTTTGTTGTTTTGTTTTTGGTTTGGTTTCTGAGCATTTTTTGGTTTTGTTTTTGTTTTGCTTGTTTATTTTTATTTTAGCTTTTATTTTCCTATTGCTTAGCATATAATATATGTCTTTCTGAGGCCTTCCACTTTGTGTGAGGGCTGAAGATTACCATCTATTCTTTTCCAGCACCTTTCTACAGTCCTGCTTGTTCTGCAGGATCATGCTTTCTCATTGCCAAATCATCCAAAGCGTTTGACAGAGATATCTAGGCTGCATGGAAAGTACAGCGCAGAGCAAACACAGACAGCCACCAGCTGCAGAGCTGTAGCGTGGGTCAAGAGGAGAGTGCATGGCTCTGACAAGTTTTGTTTTGTTTTTTGCTTTAGTACTTTTGACTTTGTCAGCCTTTGCACTTTTTTTGTTCCCAGCGGCAGCAAGACAGCTAGCAGTTCTGCCATTATCCCTCCACCAACTGAAGCTGGGAGAAAGCTCCAACCTTGTTCCTCCCTGCAGATTTGATTCCAGACAGAACTGGCTCTGCCTGCTGAGCAGGACCAACACAGAGGTGAGCTCGACAAGCCTGGAGGTACTTACAAGTCAGATCTGATGGGGAATACTGACATAATTGGACTTCCACCTCCAAAATTTGCATGTTCATATGTTTGCAGAAGCTTTTTGGCTCCTCACTGAAGTCAGCAGAAGAAATGGGCTGATAAGTGAGTAATGAAAAGTCTGGTGAGATGTAAAAACAATTTCCTGAGGGAGTTTGTAAGAAATTCTGAAGTGAGAGAGGGAAACTGTCAAGCAGGCAGATTTTGAAGCAATTTTATGTTAAACACAAAAAACATAAATCTATATAAAACCCAGTGACATAAGGAAGTACTGGAATTCTCATAGGCTGGTGTGGCAGTGTCATTTAATGTATTTAATAATTACAATAATTCATATAATTTAATGAATGTAGAAATTTGTAGGGTGACATTCAATATTCCATTCCAGTGAGGCTGCTGGGAATGGTAAGAACCTGAGCATGTTTTTTTCTTTTTCTGCTGCTATACTGGGCACAATCTCTTCACCACCAACACCAGGATGGTGGTCCTTGATACAGGGTCCCTCAGAAGACTTCAGTATAATGTAACATAATGACACTACTTAACTCAGTCAAGACAACTTCTCCAAGGCCTCTCTGTAAAATCACAGCCTCTCTCTCCACATACACCTCACAGTCAGTCCATGTTTCTCCTTAAGAGTGTTTCAAAGCTACAACAGCTTGTGAGGATTTTTTACTGTGGTGTCTGTGCTAAGACATAAAAATATTTTCAAATGTTTATATTAATATATATATATTTGTGTTTACCTGTATTTATCTATAACTATATAAACAAAACTATATAACTATGTTTATGTAAAGGTAATTTAATATTGATAAACTAGGCACAAAGCACAATTGTTCTCTGAACACTCAGCAAAAATGCAAGTTTTAACATTCAGATGAACTTCAACCCTATATGTTAAGTAACTGTAATTCAGATACAGAACTCCTTAAAGCATATGCATTCAGTTATTTGCAACGGCACTCACTGCATTAGGTTAAGGTTCATGCACAATGAATTACTACATGCAAAACTACAGGTAAAATTAAACACAAAATTACATTACCAGAAGTAAAATTTGTGGCAAGGATGATAACACTGGTCTCTTCCCTCTAATTTTGTCTATTACAAATAATTTTTACAAACTAAGTCAAACCATGTCAGAAAAGTGGCATAGTTTAGTGTGTGCTAATGCTCTTTGTCAATGAAAATGAGGGTGGTAATCTAAAAAGAGACATTTCCAGGAAGAGGGTCTTTATTTAGATTGTCCTGAAAATCATTCATCCCACAGCTCCTTCTACTTTCTGCTGTTACAGGAATTTAATGTTCTGTTAGAGCTAACTTTGGTTTCCAATTAGAAAATGAAATTCATTCCAAAAAATAAAGTACTTGAGGAAATACAGACTGAGAGATTGGTGGTAATGTGGTTTAACAAATTAAGAACAAATGGGAAATGTAGGAGCCATTAAGACTGCTTCACATTGCAGGTGTTGCATTGACCAGAAAAGTCACTTATCTTCCCATAGTTTTTATTCCTGCCATCTATAACAAAATTATAATACCTATCTCTGAAGATCGACAGGCTGATCAGACAGACATGGCTATCTACAGGTGAACTACAAAAATAATTGTAAAAAAAAATAATACCTGTTTTTCATATATAATTGTATGCTGTTGTGATGATTTGCACAAGCAGAAAATTATTATTCATGCGTTCTTTGAAATTTCTTTAACACACATGAACTTAAAATTTATATTACATAAAATACTATATTTAGAAGTTTTCATTTTCCATATTTATTTTTCCAAATTTCTGTAAATTTGTCTAAATATAACAAATAGTTATGTGGTTTACTACAAACATATTTGCTGCAAAACTATCAAAATTTTAATTAATTTAAATATTTCTAAGGTTTCATAACCTACTCTAAAGAAACTTTCTCAGCTGGTTTTCATGTGTCTTCAAGGAAAGTAGGACAGTTAAACTGTTTTTCAAGTGATTAGTATAACAACTTCAGACAAAATTTAGCACACACAACTAGATCTTGGTTAGAACATTTTTAGATTATTTCTTAGAGTTTAGACTAAGTCTTTAAAGAGTGATTCTTAAAAAAACCTTCAAGTGGTCCAAATATCTCATCATGACTCCCTGGCCTTACTTGGAGCTTTGTGAAGGTCTTCTTCACTGTACTTATCTGCAAAGCAAAGACCCTGCAGAAATGCAGATGAAAATAATTTGTTTCTCCTTCTGAGATTACCTATTTCTTAGGGGAAAGTAAAAAGGGATTCTGAAATTAACCCAAAAAATACTGGGATGGGTGATTTCAGACTTTCTGTTTTCAATGTATACAACATCTAGTTTAGATTTTTTTTAAATCCAGGCAGAAAGGGGCAAAGACGTTTAAAGTCTGTCTTTGGGATGAAATCACAGAGCCTAAATACAGAAATGCTATACTAAGTGAAAGCAGGAGCATCACATATATCTGGTGAAGCATCCTTTGGAATCACATTTCCCTCCTTATTGACCACATAAAAAGTCTTTGGACATCAGTGTGATAAATTAGGTACCCAGTGGTGGGGAGTATTTTCTGTTCACTAAAAGAAATTAAGAATTTAAAAGAGAGAATTAGAGAATTAAAACCAGATCTCTAAATACATATTCCTTTTATGAAGTAAAATTTTCTGTCACATACATTGGCCTACTTGGCTAATAATGGGGGAGACAAGCTAGTGTGCAAATAACTAAGCCCTAAAGGAAAGCAGAAGTCTTCATGGAGAGAATCACTGATTTCCTGTTACCTTTCAGAAGTCAGGAATGAGAAAAAGGTTCTGCAAGAACTGCTGGCTCTGCTTTACTCAGAATGAAATCACTCTGTGTATTACAATGCAAATTTTCTCTTCTCTTGAACTCAAAATCTTAATCCCAGAGAGTTCTGGGGCATAAGAAATACCAAAATTTCAAAATCTACCACCAGTTATGATAAGTATTTGAACGTATATAAGGATAAGTCACAATTTTCACCTTGCTTTATTCTTTCATATTTTTTGAAGCACAATCAAAACACTAGCAAGTCTCCAGTAGATTATGAGCTTTATTTACACAGTTATAGGCATCCACACACAGAAAATAAAATCTCTCAAACTCAATCTCTTGATCACTCTTCTTTGAGAAGACATAGAAAGACAAAGGCAAATTTCCAGTATGGTTCCTAGTTTTATAATAGAGGATTTTTGTCACTAAAACTTTTCATGTCTCTGTTGTAACAGCAAAACAACATATCTGAAGATTTAAATAAACAATCAGCTGTCCGTACAAGCTGATTTGATGCTTTTTAAAATCCAATTGACCTTTGTAAAGGCAAAAGCAAAAGAGCAATACTTGACATTTTTCTGAAAATAAAGAAAACATAATTTAGCAATTTTCATCCAACTTTGGTTAGCTCCTGCTTCACAGTTGCTCAACTCCTTCCAGACTCAAATTTGCAGTCCTCATATGCATCACAAAACTTCCTGAGAGAGTTGCTTCTAAACAGGTATATTCAAACCTCACATCTAACTGTTCATATGTTCCATTTTGGAGAATATAATCCATCACAAAAATTCTATATGGAAAGGTGGTTCACTGATAACATTACATTCACATCCTCACACACAAACTGACTTTTAAATGATTTACAACAGTTAACACTGCAATTAACACTTTAAATTAATGGAATTTTTGTTAAGAGATGGAAACACTGACTATCTTGAAGAACTCGGTGGTATAAGGTCACACCACACTCAATGTTTCTGAGTAGGTTAGATGTTTAAGCATTTGTCCCACAGCTGTCACTGCTATTAGAAGAAGGCAAAGTGGATGCAAGTAGGAAAGATGCTCAGTCCTTTGCCTGTGCTATCACACTGCCTTCTGAACAGAATCGAGATGCTGGAACTCAAATGTTGCTCTTAATTAGACTAAATTCTGAAAACACACTGAAGTCACTAAAAAACTAGGGTATACTATTTTGCATGCAAGATGACACGAGTGTGATTATATAGCTACTGGATCAAGGCCAATATTGACACAGGCAGTAGATGACAGATAACATGTGACATTCTTTCAGGCTTCTGAAATAAGATTTTCAAATTCCTGCTCATGCTTTTTTTTCTCCTACTGCTACAATATACAGAATTCATCTCTTTGACCAATGGTCTTAGAAATGTCCACAGGATCCCAAATAATGCATCACCAATACCCTTTACAATAGCATTTAAAATGCTCTTGTTTACAAAGTGAGCATCACATTTGCTTCTTTCAGACCTATATTATGCTGCTGATTTGCATTTGTCATGAGGTAAGTGAAACACTCATCCCAGTTTCTACTTCTTATATGTATATACATATATACATAGCTTATCAATTTATAGCAGAAATTCTTTCACTACTTGTATCTTAGTGCATAATTCTCCACATAGTGTGATTGGATTGCACAGAATTCCTACTAAGTCATTCTTCAGACTAAAACTCATCCATTTCATTACATAGGATACATCAGTCTTCTGAATAAACAATAATACCTAAATCTCTTTATAGAACAGTTAGACTAGCACTTTTTCTGCCATGCTCACAAGAAAAATTCAAGTAAAAGTTTGTATCAAGATCTAGTATTATTATGTTTTATACTTTCCTTATTTTATTTTCACCATATTTTTTCCTTAAATCTTACTCCTTCAATTTTGCTGAGAAACTGTCTTTAAATTCCTGCTATGAGTTAAACAGATCTGCTGCTTTTATTTTGTCCAGGTTTGTAGATAACAGCTAGGATAATATCAATACATCCAAACCAGGTATTATTTATAGGTATCTTATCTTACAAAGAAGACACTATTGAAACTTATAAATAAAACTGCTATTGAAATGACAGGCTTCTAGCTGTCAAAATCAAAACACAGTTAGAACACAAAATGTAACTGAACCATTGTTGTAGCATAAAAAGTTTTGCTGATGTATAGAAGTCTCCCAGGCTTATTTCAGGATTCTTTCTTCATTGTGTTCCAAACCTATTTTCGTATCATGCCACTGTTTCTAAGAGTTGCCATTTCTTTTGGCCACTTACCATATCTTTAGTCCACACCACCAACAAGGACCAGAGGACATAGTCTTAAACTACCCTTGTGGAGTTTTAGAGTGGATATTAGAAAGAAGTTCTTCAGAGAAAGAGTGATGGGGCATTGGAATGGGCTGCCCAGGGAGGTGTGTGACGGTGTTCACATGGGTCTTAGGATGAGGGAAGAGAAGAGAATGTTGACTCCATGTTTCAGAAGGCTTGATTTATTATTTTATTATATATATTATATTAAAACTATACTAAAAGAATAGAAGAAAGGATGTCATCAGAAGGCTAGCTAAGAATAGAAAAGAAAAGGAGAGGAATGATTACAAAAGCTCGTGTCTCGGACAGAGAGTCTGAGTCAGCTCACTGTGATAGGCCATTAATTAGAAGCTACATGAGACCAATCACAGATGCACCTGTTCCATTCCACAGCAGCAGATAACTATTGTTTACATTTTGTTCCTGAGGCCTCTCAGCTTCTCAGGATAAAAAATCCTAAAGAAAGGATTCTTCATAAAATGTGTCTGAGACAGTGGTGGAGTCACCTTCCCTAGAGGCATTTAAGAAAAGACTGGACTGGCACTCAGTGCCATGGTCTAGTTGACAAAGTGGTGCTGGGTCACGGGTTGGACCCAATCTCTTAAGGGTTTTTCCAACCTAGCCGATTCTGTGATTCTTTAGAGGAAAACACTTCTAAAAAGAATCCATTGAAGGTTTTCTTTTAGGCTAATTTTGTCCTGGTTTGGACAACTTCTGATTCCTTATTTCCTAAGCTAGCAAAGTTATTATCAACAGCACTTAAAGAGCTACACTGTCTTCACTGTAAAATAAGCATTTGCAGTGATGAGTGATTTGTTACAGTTGCCCAACTGACTGGGCTGTTATTTTATACTTCACAGTAAGAAACATCGACTCATATCAACAGAGGTGGAAAAGTAAAAGAACACACCTGATCCCAAGCCCTTTTTAGCAGATATACTTCCACCCATTGCAGCAATTACAGCTGCATTTCTTACTTGTTATGTGCTACATAATTCTGGCCATTACTAACACCTCCTAAGGAGAATGGCTAAAACTGCTTTTTCACCTTCTGTTGCAAAAAAATTGGTGTTAAGAGATTTTTCCTAAAATATATTAATGTAAAATTCTTCAAGAAAGAATGAAGGAAATTCATAGATGCTGGAAGATTTAAAATGTTATTTAATTACAGTAAAAATATATTATAGGCACATTTTTCTATTTCAAGAGTGTCACTTAAAAGTCTAAATGCTTTTTTATGTGATTAGTTGAAAATCCAGTAAATCAAAGCCCACTTCAGTACACTTTTTCACTGCTTATTATTTAAACATATTATAAACACAACTCTAAACACAAATTACTCTTCTGACATCAATTTCTCATGTATTTCAGTTCTATCCTAACAATGCTTTCTATTTTTACTTGACACTGCAGAGTTTTTCTTTGTTTTGTCTTCAGCTATAGATTGATTTTGGGTCAGTTATGTATGGACTTGAATAGCTAAATCAAATCTTTAACTATAATTTCATAAGTAATTACAGAAATAATGTGTTAAAGTACATTTCGGGTGGTAACTAGGAACAGAGAGGACTCTTTTTAAAGAAAGAAGTTGCAAACATAGAAAAAGGGATATAAAATTGTTGCATTCTCTTGATTCACAGTGTAATCAAGCCTCGTGGACAGCTTGTGCTTACGCAGCTACTATAATGCATACTACCAATGCTACTGTCCAATCAAGACTACAACCAAGAAGTTTAGCTGATGTCAAAAAGCGTGAAGGCTCAAAAGTGACATGCTTTCTTTACTTACTTTACTGTAGTTATTTTTACTTTAAAAAATTTCACGTAGTGAACAACTTTCAAGGTTAAGTGAATGGCTCTGAGTATACTATTGTCTTTCCTTCCAGCTAAGAATCCAAGCCACCAGAAACAGCTTTATTGAACAGATGTCAAAATGCAGATGTGAATTGCTTTGAATGTGTATTTTGTGTCTGGGTACTATTTGAATTGCTTGCCCTGTGTTTAACTGTGTTTGGTTTGTGCACTTAGCTGACAGAAGATTTGGTTGGACTGTATCTACTTGAACAAGAATATGTCCTTTTCTTGACAGCCTTGATATAAATTGTGGTTCATCTTGGCATTACTATGAGGGCTTCAGTGCCTTTTGTTGGGCTAATTTGCAGTGTAGAATCACATTTGCAAAATCTGTAGGCAGCCTTTTACATTCAGCATCTCATGTCTGCCTAATAGTGGGTCCTGTTTAGTTTTGTGTGGCTTTGATAATCTGAACCACTGCATGGGATCTTCTAGTCTACCTCTGACTCATCACAGCAGAAGCTTTCAGAACACGTCATAACACACAGGAAGTGAGCCTATTTATAGTGGTGGCCCTCTCTGTGTTCCCAGGCTACATCCCAGAGTTGAATAGTATGTTCTAGGAAAAAATACATATTTCATTTGTGACTGGTACTGGCATGGGCTTTATAAACTGTGTACTTTTGCTTTCCTGCATAATATAATTCAGCAACTTACAGAACAGTTTATCTTTACTCACTTTTTACTATCACAATATGTGGTATTTTTAAACTTTATTTCTCCTTCTAAAATTGTGTCATCTTGATTTCTCTTAGTATATTTTCTATTGTTTCATTATAATATTTCAGGGTTTTTTGTTGTTTTTTTTTCCCCCCCCAACATACTAGTTTTCTTTGATATCTTATCTCCCTTTCTACTCAAGCTAACATTTCCTCCCATTCTGGCTTGCCACAGTTATTTTAATTATCTTAATTAATTTGTTTAATTAATGAAGTTTGGTTAATCTCATCTTCTCCAGTCAATGTCAGGTTTGGATGTGCATCCATTCTCTTGTTTTCTGTATTCCTATGTTTCTTGTTAAAGGCTTTTCAGGTATTTGTACCAAACTTCTGAATTTTCTCTGATTGCAATCTACTAAAACTAAGCTGACTTTTAGAACTTTTTGCAAAATTTATCTCTAAACTGAGATATTGCTTTAGGCAAGTGAGGCCATTTGCCCAGTTTGGAAAACTACCAGTCAACTCTTACAGATTTTTCCAGCATTTCTTGGGAAGAAGTACTTTGCATGTAACACTGATGCTTATTACATGGACATGAGTTGTTGAGTATGCTCAAATATAAAACAGGCAGACATTTAACCCTTATCTAAAAAAACCACAAAAGGGTTGTTTAAATCCTGCCATTAATAATGGATTACCTACCAGTTGTCATTTATTTTTTCCCCTGATATTCCTGAAAAATGGAGGTTTTATACTGTTGTTGGGTAATATCACAGTATTTCATAAGAGTAAGGTTTCAATTCAAAATTACTTATTGAAAAATTAAATTAATTAAATTATTGCTAATAGAGGGAAGTCTTGGGACATATTGCAAGGAAACTATGACTGGGGTAGCTGTGGCATACCTAATTACTTGTAGTTTACAGTGTAGATACATTCTTAAGTTATAGAGGATGGAGGTGCCTAGTGCAGTGTGCTGGAAATAGAGCCAAAGAAATATCTAGATTATACTAAGAAAATTTGCTGCAGAGAATAGCCTAGGAATGGACCTGAAGTCTCTTTTTGACCCTTTTGCAAACAACAGGAAGAGATCCAACCACTGCCCTGAACTTTAGATCCACTGAATGCAAATAGGCCTCTGCTGATGTCAGCTATACAAATCATAAATATTCTCCTAACTGCAGGAAAAACATGGTGATCATTTAGATGGGTATAGTGCATGCAAAAGAGCTTGTGAAATTCCAAATATTTGAGAGGTGTATTCAAGACAGCAGCTTATTCTTTCACTCCTGACCCCAGATAAACATGTATCTTGTGAATAAATCCACAATGACAATAGTAAGTTAAGAAGAGAGGTAAACATTTTTTCTGTTTCACAAGGGAAAAGACGAGGAGCCAAGGCTTATCATGCCAGAGCAATAGGGAATGTTTCTGCATCACAGATGCTGTCCAGGTAGGACAATTAGGTGCATACTGTAAGGAATTCAAAATACCCAACACACTTCTTTTTCTTTCATGGTTTTCTAAATGTACTTTTTATTTTGTAAATCAGCTATTGCCCTCCCATTTGCATGTTTACTCCTGAAGTTTCAGGGAAATGGTTACTTTCCCCTCCATGTACTAGAATAATTCCTACTATAAACTTGTCTCTGATGGGAACCATTTCCTGCAGGAAGTTCTTGGAAACAATTTGTACTGAGTGAATGACTTTTCAAGCAAGTGCATTACCTGGGAAATGCATGTCATAGGGCTAAACAAACACAATGGATCATATTCAGTGTCCTTTCAATCTCCTGTGTTGAATCCATTTGAATATCCAACACATTTTAATGGATCATGTTCTGCTGCTTTACACAGTCCATAACTCCTCGACAGCTGGGAACCAGGCCTCTACTTCCTGTAAACTATTTCATCTCCTCTTTCCTGTCATGGAAAAAACTCTTAATGAGCAATGAATTGCTTTCCAGCTGAAACAGGGCTCATTGTGTAACAGAAATGCTCACCAATAAATGGTAAACCCACCTTTTATTGTTAAAACAGCCTTGTTTTAACAATCATCAATTCTGACAGCTGACTAAGACATGAGAATAAGATGCCAATAGAATGCATGACAAAGACAGGTAGTTTCTACTGCTATCATTATGAAAATGTGTTATCCACTATCAAGACCCATTTGCTTTCCCAGTTACAGACAGATTGGCTGAGTTTAAATCTTCAAAGGACACTGGGCATGACTGTTCATAAGCTGGATACACGTGGCTCTGCATAGCCTCTGGGTCAGAATGACTCTCAGCAGGAAGTGTGTACTCCCCAAGACCAGCCCCTCATCGGTGGGAACATGGTCTAAAAATCCTTTCTGAAGCTGCACCTGCCTATGGCCAAACCTTCAGTAATAAAAAAATACCTTATTCAGTATTAAAAAAATACCTTATTCAGTATTGGTAATACATAATTTTGTTCTACACAAAGACTTTGCATACTGATATTTTCTGAGTTAGTTAGTTGTATCTGATTATTTGATGAATAGCACAGATTAAAGAAATTTACAGACTTTTCACCTTGTTCCTTCCCTGCTTTTCATTTCATGCTGTATGTCTGATCATTTGAATCACACATCAGTTTTTCCATTTCTTGACTAGATAAATCTTAACTTTAAAAGAATAGAATGGTCCATATGGGATGGTTATTTAAAGTGTGGGGGCATTCCAGGAAATATTTTTAAAGCTTCTTTTATTATGGAGATTTACAAAGCACTGAATACAATCATCTACTAAAACAAACAAATTTAAAACCTGTAGTACTGTGAAAGAGCTACTCTATTTTTTTAACTTCTCCCAGGGTATGCAGCACAAAAAACTGTTTTCCTTTTAAGTATATGGTAGCTTTATACTTAAAAAAGCAGTTAGTAAATAGTTATAAAATGTAATGGATACTGTACAAAAATCCAGCAAAGGATAAAAATCCACTTGTAATGCATGGAGTATAAGTTATTAAGCTACTCATAGTTGAAATAAAGTTTTTGTTTACTATTGTTTGAGTTGGAGCTCCAGCCATGCATGTTTTAGTTTAAAATAATAAGCAGGAAGAGACTATGCATTTGAAATGTTTTTACCCCCTTTGAATAAGGAAAATAATTATTATATATTTCAGGTTTTCCCGATTCTCTTGGGCTAGAAAGAAAAAAAGTAAAAGGTTTCTTTTCCTGATGTGGAAGATCAGTATTGACATAATGTGAATAAAGATGCTGTATTAACTTCTTCCGGCCTGTTGAAATATGCAGTTATTTCCCAGATATTAGTAATAATCATTAAGGCAAGATGCCAAAAGAGACCACATCCACTGGTGAAGCAGAACAGAAGTACATATTTATATGTCAATATATATATATAAAATAATTAAACAACAATATATACAGAAAAATAAAAAATATATTTCTGAGGGAATAAAGTATATTTTTTTCTCAATTTAAAAAAATATTTCTGAGACGTAATTTTAAAAGTATTTTAACACTGCCTAGGGAAACACCCACATTTTCAATATAAAATAAGTACATTTTGTGGAAATATGCCTTTTTAGTTAAATTTATTTGATGGGGTATAAAGATTTTTAATATTGGGAAATAAAAGTTGTCACAGAGGTTTCTGTTATAAAAAAATATGAATGGCATACTTGAGTCCAGAAGTACTTGTCCTCCAAAGATTTTTATATATAATTTTAAATCTCCTGCTAATTTCACTGTTTTCTGACATCAGAGGTATTTTCCCATCTGTGATATAATAACCATTATTCTATAAATAATTCAGCAATAAGCAGTATGGTATTAAATGCAGTGCTGCAATGCATTGGTTTCTCTATCCAAACACTTATACGTGTAAAATTTTGGAAAGAGCTATTTACATTTTTTTTATTATTAACGATGAACATTTAGTCTTTATTTTTTCTTTTTTAATAAAAGTTATTTGCTATATGAGAAAAGCCAAGCCTCAAGACTCACCTCTTACAATGGAAAAAGATTCTGTATTATGGCTTTTGAATTTAAAATATTTGTGTGGGTTTTATTATTATTGTTGTTGCTGCTGTTGTTGTTGTTATTATCATCATTATCATTATTATCATTATTATTATTATTATTAACATCTACAGAAAATTGAAATAGCGATTTTGCAAAGGCTGCAGGAACTTCAGTTTTATTGGTATCATTATCTCAGTAACACTTTACATACAGAAGCAAGCAGTTTTCTTTCTGAGTGTATTAGCTATGAAATGAAATCTACGTAATTATGGTGCTATTGTTTAAAAATAATTCATCCCTTGCTTTAATATGCATTCCATATGTCAGTTTGAGATGCAAACAGAATACTCACTTCCACACTGTGACAGTGAGTTACTGGATGATGTTCAGCTGGTGAAGCCAGACAAACGTGAGTGGAGAAAACACCCCCGGGTCAGCAAGAAGACCAAAGGACCGGCCACATCCTGGCTCTTACCTGCAGGCTGTTGAAGATGATGAAGAAGACTAACATCCAGAGGTGCCGGTAAGCCATGTGCAGTCCTCCCCACAGCCAGGTGATGGAAATCAGGGCAAAGAGGTACAAGACCAAGGGGATCTCTGCAAACCACAAATACAGAGTTTCAGCTGCTGTGCCCTTGGAAAAACCACTTTTTAAAGAATTACTGACACAGAACATAGTTTTGCTGTGTGTGGCTAACCTCGGAGCTTGTTCTCCAGTGGTGGGCAGCCCTTGTCCTGCTCTAGTTGGGTGGCAGTCCCAGGGCTTTTATGACCCTACCTGGGATCAGAAGACCAGCGGAAGGATGTCTGGGGCAGAATGAGCACAGCCCAGCTCAACAAACCAAGTGGTGGGAAGAGCACACATGAAGTGAAAAAAATATGCTGAACTTTGGAAAAGAATAGAAGAACTCTTGGCAAGCTCTAGAGATTTTGAGAGAAAAATTATTTCTAAGAATTGAGAGGAAAAGGAAAAGAAGAAAAGTATTATGGTGTGTTGGTTTTGCATGGCTTGATTTTTTGTTGAGGAGAGAAGACACCAGCCACAGAAGAAATTTTTCCTGTGGGAAGCTGCTAGAAACTTTCTCTATGTCTGGTAAAGTTAATTGTGGGCTGGGTCTAAAAATAGGCATGCTGCTTAGCCAATTAAAGTAGTTGGTAATGCCTCTGTGATTACATACTTAAGAAGGAAAAAAAATACACGGAATTCTTCTTTCTTTTCCTCCCAGGAGTGGCAAGGTGGCCACTGGGGGCCTTCCCAGTGTGACTGGGACCATGTGGCCAGGGCTATCTCAGCACAGTCCACAGCAAACTGTACTTGCTTGGCTGCTTTAACTAGCCATGCTGAGGGCAGAAGGGCAGAGGCAGCAGCAGCAGCTGCTCCTTTCAGCGCCCCACATGAAGAGAGGTGTTGAATGGAGCTGGCACTGCGGCAGCTGGTGCCACCTGTGCTGCGCCGATGGGGAACACATGGCCAACAGCAAAGGTCATGACAAGCAAATCCCCAATGCAGAGCTTGGATGGAATCAACACTGTAAGAACCTTTCAACTCATAGAACTTCATAGAACTTAGTAACAACCAAACCTACGGACCCCAATTCTTTCCTACGTCAGAGAAAAGGAAAAGGTGAAGACACGAGAACAACATGGGGACACCAAGGTCAGTGAAAGGAGGGAGGAGCAGGAGGTGCTCCAGGCATCAGAGGTGAGATTCTTCTACAAGTCATGGTGAGGACTATAATGAAAGTTTCCCTGTAATTTGTGAAGTACATGTGGGGATGCAGAGGTGCACTCATAGCTCACAGCCTGTGAGAAAAGGGTTCATGCTGGGAGCATGTGGAAGCTGAAAAGCTGTAATCTAGTGAGAAACTTGAAGAAAGAAAGAAGACCCTTGCTTCCAGAGATAGAGAAAGAGAATCCCTGCTTTCAAACTAGACAGCTCATCCTTAAAAGACTACATTCCATGAACTAATGACCCATGCAAACAGTTGTGGGAAGACTGCTTTGCCCGTGGGAGGTACTCACTTACAGCAGGTCGGGGGGGGCTGCTACTCATGAAAATTAGGACCACGTTAGAGAAGTTACAAAGAACTGTTTCCTGTGAGAAGGACCCCACAACATAACAGAAGAGACTCTTCTTCCTAAGCAAACTGAAGAAAGATTTTTTAAAAATAACAGATGGAATAAAAAACTGACTAAAAAAACTGTTTTGTCTCCCTGCATTTCACTGGAAAGGAAGGAAGAGCTGGAGTGGGGTGGAGAAAGGGTGTCCTAAAGGTTTAGTTTGCATTCTCCTCTTTTAATTTTGTTAATATTTTTTTTCTTTTTGTCTTTTAAGTTTTGAGCCCATTTTGCCCTTAAAGTGTTTCCTCCTAATCCTTATCTCACACCATAAGCCTTTTGGGTTTTTTTCTTTCCCCCTCCTCTGCTCAACTATAACAGAGGACAATGAGTGAATGGTTTTTCATGGCTGCCTGGCATCTAGCCAGTTCCAAACCATGACACATGGATACATAAGTGGTCCCAACTCTGGCCACTTACAGGATTGTAGGAAATGATAAGAATAGCTTATTTTTGATTTGTTGTTATTTTCCCTTTCAAGTCAAACATAAGACATCAGACCCCAAAAAACTTATAGTGACAACTTCCTCTCAGCCCAAGACCCACAAGATAGACTTTGAATCAGTTAACTTCATTCATCTACAAAAATATGTGCTGAATCTGTCCTTAAGGATGCACACATTTTTCATTTTATGTTCTCCACTGTATTTATAGCACAAAAGACTTATGGAATGCTGGCAGGAAGATGTCTGCCTGGACAAAGTTTGAAATAAGGAAAACAAAAGTAAATTTTCACCTCCACATGTTGTCCAGAAACTGAAAAGAACCAGCCCCTGTGTTACCATGTTTGCAGCAGAATTCAAAGTCCATGTTTGCCAGTTCTGCACACTGCTTGGCCAGACATTGCCCCTCTCCACATTAGTTATGAAGCATCAACAAAGAGTGGGTATGTGTTTCTACAGGCATTGCTCCAGAAAGAGCAGTTTGTGAGCCCTTTAGTAATTTTTTTTAATATTGTACAAATAGTAAGGGCCTTCTGAATGTAGGGAATACCCCACATCATACAGACATAACATTTTAACAAGAAAAACTGTAAAGATACTGGCTTTTTGCCACATACTGAATATTGGTACAGTTTATGGTTCTGTTCTTTTTTTTCTTCGTTGCTAATAATTGCCTAATTATCAGTATTGCAAAGAGCTAATACAGAGTTGAAACTGTGGCATCATTTAAAGCCTTGGATCTTCAAGTTCTGTATACGCATTTGTTGGATTTTGGTCCAACAAAAGCTCAATAATTAGAGAAAACATATGAGAAAAAAGCAACAAATTCTTTTATGTTCATAAAATCAGTATTGCACAAAGAGAATGCTAATAAATAGTCTTGATATGGACCAAAATAGTATAACTATTTGTAGTTTTCTTAATATGAATATAAAACCAACAACCCACTCCCAAAGAAACCCCAAAGGGTTATTCTGAGCAGATGAACCTTCCCTGCTATGACTTTTACTCTAAGTCCAAGTGGGTTATCTACCAAGGATAAACATTTGTGGATAAGATTTATGATGTGGAGAAGCCAGCTCAAAATTACTGTGATGTAACTGAGACACTGACAAGAAGTTCTGTTGGGTATTATGTAATCCAATCATGCTGGTCCCCATTTTTGGTATACTTATCACACTGTTTTATAATACTACAAGTGATGGAAGATTTTATTTAAGCAACAGGTAGTCCACACCCTCTTTAAATACATATAAATGTATATATGCATGCATTTATCATTGTCCTGACTGTTCCTGACTTTTCTTGAAATATGTCCCTATTTCCTTACTATAAGCTTAAGAAAAACTGACAGCATTGACAAATTCAATACAGATAAATGCAGTTTATGCAGCTCTAGTTGCAGCTTGTTAGAGCTTGAAAACTTACCATAGTCCAGCTTGATATTTACCTAGGTGAAATTGCATACATTCAATTTACCAAATAACTAGAAGTGTCCCCTGTTAGTCATGCCTTCATTGTTGAGAAAAGATAATTTTAATCTGTAAAATTAAATTTCTGTTCAGAGGGCTGCAATACGTTGTAATAAGTTACTAAGGGTAATAAAATTGTAGTTTACTACAGTAGGAGAGTCCCTAGAGTAAACACAAGATTTTGGAAGTTATTCACACAAAAACAATGTGAGAGAAACTTTTAAATTCTCAAACTGTGAGAATTTGAAAGATTGGCTGCAGTATTTTCATTATGAATGTGGATTAGATTACGAAATTTATAATCCAGGAAAAATATGAGGATGATGGAAAAATTTAGTCACCTCATCAAGAACCTAAAAGGAACTGTACTGGGTATATAAAAAGTTTGGCCTTGCCTTTAAGAAGGGCAAAAAAAGTTGGATGGATATAATACTTCTCCTAGCAATTCTTCCATTTACAACTCAGGAGCTTCCCTAAACAGACACAGGGCTTTTCTCCCTATTTAGTAATCTTCAGGGGACTTTTATTTCACAAAATCACAACTTACGAAGAAAAACTTCTTAAGTTCAGAAGAATTATCAGAAGAATAAGGAACTCTACAGTAACATCATACAATTCAGGTAATAAAATGCCAGATTGCCCAGCTGAAAAAGCTGTGAGCCTTGTGTTTGTTGTTTGGTTTCCTTACAAACAGAAACAACAAGAAACAATAGGAAACAAAACATGAAACATTTCCAACTAGTTATGACTTCACCTACAGTGTTTTTAAGTTTGCAACAAATGAAACCCTTACAATTCTTTATTTCTGAAATAAACCTCACAAAGAAGAGGAAGACTGGTGACAGTTTAAAGTTTCATTCTCTGTTGCATTCTAAGGCATCTGGAGATGTCCCTGTTCATTGCAGAGATGTTTGACTAGATGACCTTTAAAAGGCCCTTCCAACCCAAGCCATTCTATGATTCCATGGTTTGTAATGACCTACTGAGAAAAATAATTTCATTATCTCCTATGTCTGCACCCAAACCTACTGCAACCTAAGCAGGCTGCTTACTGATATCCACAAAGAAGTTCAACCCCATAGGACTGTGGTTCCAGTGAGCCCCGGCATGCTTCTTCAGAAATAAGAACTGCAACACTTGTCACACTTCTGTGCCTGAAAGGATTGCACAAGTGGTAATAGATACTAAATTTTAGAACCTGGGATGAAACTGCCTAATAAAAAGAGAAAAATTATTTCTCAGTACCAAGTGTATCCTGTCCATCAACTTCGTATGCATGAAACACCTCTTTTGGAAACCATGGGAAGGGGATGTCTGCCAGCCTCTGCATCTGAGAATACTAAGAGCCATGTGGCCTCTTGGTAGTCCAAGACCGGGAGGACAAGCAGCATTGAAGAATAAAGAAGTGGAAGCAACTGTGAAGATGGAAAAGAAGATGAGGAGGAGCCTCGCACCATGACACACTGTCATACTTTCAATGGCTCAACTAACTGCAAGTTGAAGATTGAGGTGGATTCAAACATGTCACTGTAACTTCACTAATGAAGGGACCGTTCCCATGCTTAACCTCTCATCCCTGTGTAGTGCCTATTGATTATGAATTAACAGCTTGATGCTGTCCACTACAACCTATTTTACCAGGCAGAGAGGAAGCAACAGAAAACCTCCTGTACAATTTCAGGCAGTGACTGCTCATGGTGCATAGTGAAAAATTATTGGAAAATGCCTTCCTGTTAAAAAGGGGCTTTTCTCTTTAAAGTGAGGAAAAGCAATGGGCAAGCACTTAGAACATCTACAAACTGAATTACCAATAACTCACTTAAACAAACGCATCAAAACAGAAGTCCTTCCTTCCTTCCTTCCTTCCTTCCTTCCTTCCTTCCTTCCTTCCTTCCTTCCTTCCTTCCTTCCTTCCTTCCTTCCTTCCTTCCTTCCTTCCTTCCTTCCTTCCTTCCTTCCTTCCTTCCTTCCTTCCTTCCTTCCTTCCTTCCTTCCTTCCGACACTTCCTTCCGACACTTCCTTCCGACACTTCCTTCCCACACTTCCTTCCGACACTTCCTTCCGACACTTCCTTCCGACACTTCCTTCCTTCTTTCCTTCCCACACTTCCTTCCTTCCTTCCTTCCTTCCTTCCTTCCTTCCTTCCTTCCTTCCTTCCTTCCTTCCTTCCTTCCTTCCTTCCTTCCTTCCTTCCTTCCTTCCTTCCTTCCTTCCTTCCTTCCTTCCTTCCTTCCTTCCTTCCTTCCTTCCTTCCTTCCCTTCCTTCCTTCCTTCCTTCCTTCCTTCCTTCCTTCCTTCCTTCCTTCCTTCCTTCCTTCCTTCCTTCCGACACTTCCTTCCGACACTTCCTTCCGACACTTCCTTCCGACACTTCCTTCCGACACTTCCTTCCGACACTTCCTTCCGACACTTCCTTCCTTCCGACACTTCCTTCCGACACTTCCTTCCGACACTTCCTTCCTTCCTTCCTTCCTTCCTTCCTTCCTTCCTTCTTTCCTTCCCACACTTCCTTCCTTCCTTCCTTCCTTCCTTCCTTCCTTCCTTCCTTCCTTCCTTCCTTCCTTCCTTCCTTCCTTCCTTCCTTCCTTCCGACACTTCCTTCCGACACTTCCTTCCTTCCGACACTTCCTTCCGACACTTCCTTCCTTCCTTCCGACACTTCCTTCCTTCCTTCCTTCCTTCCTTCCTTCCTTCCTTCCTTCCTTCCTTCCTTCCTTCCTTCCTTCCTTCCTTCCTTCCTTCCTTCCTTCCGACACTTCCTTCCGACACTTCCTTCCGACACTTCCTTCCGACACTTCCTTCCGACACTTCCTTCCTTCTTTCCTTCCCACACTTCCTTCCTTCCTTCCTTCCTTCCTTCCTTCCTTCCTTCCTTCCTTCCTTCCTTCCTTCCTTCCTTCCTTCCTTCCTTCCTTCCTTCCTTCCTTCCTTCCTTCCTTCCTTCCTTCCTTCCTTCCTTCCTTCCTTCCTTCCTTCCTTCCTTCCTTCCTTCCTTCCTTCCTTCCTTCCCTTCCTTCCTTCCTTCCTTCCTTCCTTCCTTCCTTCCTTCCGACACTTCCTTCCTTCCTTCCTTCCTTCCTTCCTTCCTTCCTTCCTTCCTTCCTTCCTTCCTTCCTTCCGACACTTCCTTCCGACACTTCCTTCCGACACTTCCTTCCGACACTTCCTTCCGACACTTCCTTCCGACACTTCCTTCCGACACTTCCTTCCGACACTTCCTTCCTTCCGACACTTCCTTCCGACACTTCCTTCCGACACTTCCTTCCTTCCTTCCTTCCTTCCTTCCTTCCTTCTTTCCTTCCCACACTTCCTTCCTTCCTTCCTTCCTTCCTTCCTTCCTTCCTTCCTTCCTTCCTTCCTTCCTTCCTTCCTTCCTTCCTTCCTTCCGACACTTCCTTCCGACACTTCCTTCCGACACTTCCTTCCGACACTTCCTTCCTTCCGACACTTCCTTCCGACACTTCCTTCCTTCCTTCCGACACTTCCTTCCTTCCTTCCTTCCTTCCTTCCTTCCTTCCTTCCTTCCTTCCTTCCTTCCTTCCTTCCTTCCTTCCTTCCTTCCTTCCTTCCTTCCTTCCGACACTTCCTTCCGACACTTCCTTCCGACACTTCCTTCCGACACTTCCTTCCGACACTTCCTTCCTTCCGACACTTCCTTCCGACACTTCCTTCCGACACTTCCTTCCTTCCTTCCTTCTTTCCTTCCCACACTTCCTTCCTTC
Organism: Ammospiza nelsoni; assembly: GCF_027579445.1. Lineage (NCBI taxonomy): Eukaryota > Metazoa > Chordata > Aves > Passeriformes > Passerellidae > Ammospiza > Ammospiza nelsoni. The sequence continues at coordinate 68,554,596 of NC_080669.1, read as the reverse complement.
CTTCCTTCCTTCCTTCCTTCCTTCCTTCCTTCCTTCCTTCCTTCCTTCCTTCCTTCCTTCCTTCCTTCCTTCCTTCCTTCCTTCCTTCCTTCCTTCCTTCCTTCCTTCCTTCCTTCCTTCCTTCCTTCCTTCCTTCCTTCCTTCCTTCCTTCCTTCCTTCCTTCCTTCCTTCCTTCCTTCCTTCCTTCCTTCCTTCCTTCCTTCCTTCCTTCCTTCCTTCCTTCCTTCCTTCCTTCCTTCCTTCCTTCCTTCCTTCCTTCCACCACTTCCTTTGTTCCCTGATACCCTGATATTGGACAGAACAACAAGTCTGAGCAATGAAAAATGTTAAACGAAATATAAATTAAGAAAACTGAAAATTATGAAATAATATTAATGCTTTGATGATATTGCAGAATATGTCTTTGCAGAAAATATCTACATTATTTAACTGTGGAAAATAAAGCATGAACTGTGCATTGAAATTGTATTGAAATGTCTGTATTATCACGACCATGTTGGTCCATATTATTTTCCCATTTTCTTTATTCTTTTTAATAAATAGGAAATTCAATAAAAGAGGCAATTGAATATTACAGCTTTAATTGTATTCTGAGTTTACATATAAATATTTACTCTTGTAAATAGTGTCCTCTCCTTAGGCTGGCTGTTAAACTGCAACTGATAATGCAACCTTAATAGCTTTTAACAGATTTTAGCTAAACATGATGATCTACTGCAAAACCTGAAAAGTCTTTATAAACGTTTTTTTCCCAGAAGACTGGGGAGAGTGTGTTGCTTCACAGAATTTCAACAATTTGTGGGAGACCTAAATTAGTGAAATATTTACAGGCTATTGCTTAAGAAGGCACCAGTTAAACTTTGCAATGTAAATATAAAAATGCCACAACAAAATTTTTTTAAAATAAGCTTGAAAAACAGTGTTCCAAATCCTGCTGGCTTGGTTTTCAATTGTTTTTGACAGCTGCAGTAAAAAAAAAAAAAAAAAAAGAAAAAAAAAAAAAAAAAAAAAGGGGGTTTGGTAACTGGATTTTGTGGCCAAAATAATAAAACAAAAAACCAAATCAGGTTCCTCTCATAAAGTTCAAAGAAGGAAATACACCACCAAGAAAATGCAATCAATGAATCATAACAAAACCACTGAATCCTGACTGGGAACGTTCAATGTGCAGAATTTAACACTACCAGATACTGAAGACAAGAAAACTAGTAGACGCCTGTCCATGAAATTGAAGTGGAAAAAAATGTTCATTGATAGTTTGTTGAAGTAGGAAGTAAAAAATGTGCCAAAATATTTTGTTCATTTGTATTTTTTGATCTGCCAATCCTTGTAGCAAGGAAAATTTTGAAATTAAAGTACACTTTCTTAAAGAAAAGCAAATGTTCCATTAAGTATAACAAATACATCTCTGCTTCAAAATCATAAAAGACTAGCCTCTCTAACCTTTTCACTAAATCTCAGGGTTTTGGCAAACTTTCACATACACCTAGTGTTATAATAAAAGGGGAAAAATAGGGCCTTGTATCATAGTTTATGCCATTACTGTTATGCAGGGAACATGGCACATCCCAGAAAATTATCAAATCAACAGAATAAAGAAAAATATGATCCTACTTATTTCCACATAAAATTATTGAAATGCACAGTTGCAAAATATTAAATGAGTGCTAAAATTACAACTGTGCAGTCACAGACCATGGATGTGAGCTTGCTTCTGCAGACTTCTTTGAAGGAAAAAAGCTAATTTAGACATGTGAAGCATAGTGCAAGCAATCTAAATTACACGAGTGAAGAGGATACATTTATGTTATTACCTTATTCAGATCTTAGTTCTTTATTTCAGCATCTAATTATGCTTGTGCATTTTGTCCTAATAGAATTTGTAAAAAATCTTGAAGGCAAAGATTTGTTTTTCTCCCAGTCACAAAAAAGAAAAGCTCCTGGAGCATCACGAAGACTAAAATATTACATACAGTGTGTGTGCTGAATATTGTGAATGCATATATCTCTTAGTTGGTGTAGGCAGACTATTTAGCATGTTCTGTTGTGACTAGGAATTGCAAACTACTAACACATTAAATATATTTGGAGACTGGAACTAGATGATCTTCAAAGTCCCTTCCAACCCCAACGATTCTACGATTTCATATGAAAGAAATTTATATGAAGGAAGATGAAAGTAGGAATTAAAGTTTTGCAACTAAACATCCAAGGCATTATTCATGAATTTCTATTTCGACAACATGAAGTTTTAATCTTTACCCTGATTCTGGCACTTTTACAATTATGGTATTTGATTCAGGTAAGTTGTACTGCATATTTATGAGCAGGGCATGCTAGTGAAAATTATGTAAGTTCAAGATTCATTCAATAAATTAAGCTTATCTATTTACAATTATCAGGGAGGGAACAATCAAGTTGTTCTGTTACATTTTTAAATCTTTTTGTGAAATTAGGAAAGGTTAGCAAACAGAAAACAAAACAATTTATATTGGATTGCTGTCCTGTTACTATTAATTTTCTGTATTTGCATATTAGGACCTGTCACTAGTGGGTTTTCACAGGGCTCCATCCTCAGCCTGTGCTCTTTAACATCTTCATGAATGACTTAGACACAGGATTGGAAGGAACACTAAGCAAGGTCACAGATAATACAAATGTGGGAGGATCTGTTGACTCTCGAAGGCAGGGAGGCCCTGCAGAGACACCTCAGCCAGCCACAGGAGTGGGCACAGGAATGGGCAATCACCAACCACAACAAGTTCAGTAAAGGAAAGTGCCAGATTCTGCATTGGGGTGGGGCAACCCTGGATGGATGGACAGACAGATTAGGGAATGAGATGCTGGAAAGCATGCCATGGAAAGGGAACCCAAGTTCTTGGTCAAATACAAGCTGAATATTAGTCACCAGTGCCCTGGCAGCCAGGAAGGCCAATGGTGTCCTGTGATGCAAACTTAAATATTAGTTAGCCCAAATGTGTTTATCCAATGAATGCTCTGACTTGGCTCCTGTCAAGGCTAACTTTTGAGAAGGTAGTTTCTATATATAGGAGGACAGTCAGCCAACAGAACATGTTTGCTGAAAGGCTGGCAAACAGAATCTGTACAAAGTGAGGACTCTTTTTAAGCAAACTCAATGCCTACTTCTGAATGACTACAGAGATGGTATTCCTTGAAAATCATCTTTCCCAGTTTTTTCAGCCTTTCACACTTTTCTTTCCAATATTCACTTTTGAGAAGGAAAAGCTGACTGCCCTAAGAGATAACTAATTCTTGACTCTCCCACTGCCCTTTCTTGAGCCCTCTACTGTCAAGGAAAATTCTCTGAGCTAAGTAAACTATATCCATCACCATGCAAACCAACATGACCAGTAACAGAAATTCTGGAACAGTAAAAAAGGGGCATGAGAGGGAAAACTCACATATTTGCTGCTGCAGACAGGGTAATGAGAAGAGTGTATATTGCTCAAATTAAGATTTGGCTGGCCTATTTACTTGTGTTTATTATACACTAAAACCTTGATTTAATCATATTCTTTTACAGTGATAATCTAGTCACAGTAAAGAATATAAACACCTAGGAAGATCACAGACCACTGCCAAAGGAATTGGCACCAATTACTAAAAGAGATTTTTCCTGGGCTAGCTGTCTATACCATAGTTGGGCTATGGTATTTTCTTGAAACTACCAGAATAGGGTACAAGAGGTAAGAATTTACTTAAGGATACCTAGGAAGAATATATGCATGACAGAAAAGGAGGTACAATTAAAAAGGGGCATTGTACAAATAAAAATAATAGACCCTCCAATTATACCCTATAGTTTTCCAAGAAAATATTTATCTGTCTAGAAACAGATCATCTTTGCAGCTACCAAATGTTTTCTTTTAAACATGTACGGTGAAACCCAGAATTGTTATTCTGCTCTCAGGAAAGAAAAAGTACACAGGAGTCTCCTTTAGTGTGGGTAGTAACAAACTCTGCTCATAGGACAGAAAAAAGTAGTAAACCACCATGCTACTACCTAAGTTCAGTAAGATGTTTTACAGAATTTACAGAATTTATTCCAATAGCTGTAGAAGAACAACATGATGGCTGTCTATAATGGAGTGGATGTATTAGTAGAAAAGGGAAGAGCAACTGATGTCTTCTTGTCCTGAATTCTCTAAGGCATAGATAAACTGTTGCTTGGAGGCTCCACCTTTCCTCTGGTTTTGGATGAAACAGAGAGATGGCATATTCATATTTTATGGCATATTCATTGTCAAAAGAAAACAGAAAAGATACTGTATGTCTGTGCAACTTAAGGAGGCAACATTATGAAAAGGCTTTCCTAACACATAGTGTCTCGTAAGTCAGAACTCGGTGCAGGTATAATCCAAGACCTCTTCTATGTTTCAAAAGTAAAATATCATCATGAAACTGACTGCAGACAAATTTACTGATGTGAAAAATGTTTCCCAAAGCAGCCATTTATGTGGCTACAATAACAGGAGCAGGAGCAGCTCCCAGGAATTTTGTAAGAAAATGGAGTCAGCTGAGCAAATGTCAAGATTCAAGATTTATAAGTGAAACTAGGCCTTACCATGGCAAACTGCCTTTCCCTCAAGCACAATATATCCAGAAGACATTAAAAACTGTGTAAATATACTACCAACACCTTTAATTTCAGAAGACAAATATTCAGTCAAAAAAGGCAGAGATCCAATCAACAGTTCGTACTGTGTTACATAGTTATAGGTAATGTTGCAAATGGAAGAAATCACCATATTTTCTCTCTAAAAGCTTAAATCATAAACACAGCTACATGGAGTCCCCTTATACAATTAAGCCACCATAAATTGCAGGACACAACTTGTTTTTCTCTCTAAAACAGCCCATCTCCAACCTGCTCTCACTGTCACCATATGCAGTATTTAATTTGTGCTTACAAAAGCTCTTTGGTAGCAAAACAGCAGTTTGCCTTGCAGGTGCATAATTACAATTTCATTATAAATAAATTAACTGAAAGACTGACAAGAGGAGCCACCTCTGTGCATTTATATCAGAGAGAAATTAAAGAGTGCAACTAAGGTCTTGGATATCATCAGACCTTATCTGAATTCATACAGATCTTAGTCACGCTAACTTTGCATCATTAAAAAAGACATAAATATTTGCAGAAATGTTCAGATTGTACATACTTAATATTTATGATAATTTTCTCAAGAAAGGAATATATCTCTGTACCCCAATTATCAAAAAATTATTTGCATTAGGTTTTAAAGCTCATTTTCTTTTTACAAAATACTGTGAAGAGAATAGAAATATTCTAAGCTTCCCACAGAGTGTCCTATTATTATTAAATATTGGTCTAAACTGCCACAACTTTATTTTGGGAACATTGTAGTTGAAATTGTTCTGATAGAGGAGGCCGACTGAAACTTCCTGTTTTGCACAAGAGAGATTTTTCCTTTCAAGCACGTTTTAGTTGCAAGTAGCATAGGAAATATCAAAACAAAGGCATTAACTCCAAATAGTCCAGGGCACAGAGCACGTGTGCTTGCCTTCACAGCCACAACATATAAAGCAAAACACAATGACCAAAGCTGTGCCCATCACCTGGGGTTGAGCAGGAGGTACAGCCTGCATCCATAGGTGATCATGCTCTGCAAGTGGGCAATTATTGCACCTAAGCAGCCCCAGCCCACCCTGGGATAGGACGTTCAGTACCTCGAGCCAAAATCTAGCATGGGGACACAGTGATCCAAGCAGGGCAGTACTTTATTTCTGGTCTTATATTTAGGTAGACTAAACTTAGTCACAAAGCCAGTGATACTAATTTCTTGTTCTAGGTTTTACATATTTTTAATTCCCTCAGACAGTTAAGCATCTGCATACATAGCTTTGATCATCAAAGTACTTTCACAGACATCAAAGGGACATTAGCAGGCATAATCTTAAAGTGCGTAGGTATCTACTGAACCATGGTTTCAGGTGGGGTTCTCTGAACTGGATAGAACAGTCCCTACCATTCAAAAGTACAACTTGTTTGCCGACAAATCATACCTGCTGCATTTGTTCTTCCTCTGAAAACATCATCATATGCCTTCCATTGAGGAGTCACCTGATAGGCGTGGATGAACACCACAAAAACCACCACCAGGCACATTAATGGCACCAGAGCAGCAGTGAAGAGAGCAGCATAGGCATTTGGAATGAAACACCTGATGGAAAAAAATGGAAAAAAAATGCTGTTGATAAGCATAAGAGACACCTTGAAAGACTACAAGTAGAATATTTTTGAAAAAGGATGTGCTTTACAAACCACAAATTCTTTAACTCTGTTCCCAGAGTAAACTTGATAAGTTCCTTTCTGTGCTGTTGGGTCTTATCATTATAACTGAAGTATAGCTTTTGCTCTTCCAGTATGCATGTTATATTTAGCTTAACCAATTTTGAAAAAAAATAAACTTGAAATGAAAAATATTGTATTTTAACAAATTACATGCTTCTATATTCATTTAAAGTGATCATTCTTAGTCACCAATTTCTAAAAGGACATTATGAAATTTTCTATACTTAGCTCCTGAAAGCACAAATTAGGTTTTGAAAAATATATTTTTAAAATAAATGAACAAGTCCTAAAGACAACATAACTATTCCTTCTAAAGTCATTTGCTCACAGAAACCAAATGCTCACTCCCTTCCCCTTTCTTTTCCCCCAGTTGTTCAGTCTCTCCTTGCTGTTTTCATTTATTTGCTATAATTATTTTTAAAGATGTGTCAAGAATATTAATTATCCCTGAAAGAGTCAAATAATGCATATATAGTGATGACTTGAATAAAAAGGAGATGATAGTTAAAGAGAGCTCTAGGAGTGTGAGAGATCAGGGTTTTCTGTGCTCTCCCTGGAGACCAGTATGGGCTTTATAGCCACTGACCCACTCTACAGATGACGCACAACAGAGCAGCCCAAGGGACGGCGCAGGAGTCAGTATGTCTAGCGACTATGTGACCACTGCCATCCCTATTAAGAGGGTGTAACTTACAGCCCTTCTGTTTCTTAGATCAGCTCATCTAAGTAAGCTTACCATTGATGCTGAGAGAGGCCTAGGTACATGTTTCACTGACATACCTGGTTGGATAAACCTTCTGGATTTGCTTGGGTATACTTGGTATACTTTCCATAAAGTCAAGATTGCATCCTGCATTGTATCTTTCAGAACAGCAGTCATGCATACTCAGTGAATCCCAAAAATAATTTCCAGTACAATCTAGATACCTTTCACAGCTCTCTGCAGAATGTAGAAGCTCAGTCAGACACCAAGCTTAGATATCATCTGATAACTGAATAAGTACGCATCAGGGAAAGTAAGAACTCTGCATTGTAATTCAAAGTGTTTGTTTCTTTCCTCATAGAAGAGATACTTCAGTCCTTTGCTCATCTTAGTGGCCTTCACTGGACCTTGTACAGTCTGTCCACGTCCCTTTTGTACTGAGAAGACCAGAACTGAACCCAGCACTCCCGGACTGACTTCATGAGTGCTAAGCAGAGGGCCAGGAACATCCCCCTTGACCTGCTCTCAACATGGTTGATATGGAACACAACATCCCATCCATTTAATCTTTCTAGTTTTTATTATTTCTTAGGTATGAAAGTTATTTTTTTTCCCAAATGTGTTCTTGAGTTGGCACAAGTAGCACTAAGAAATGAAATCATATCACTACAACCTATGCTGCATTTAATGATTATACTGAAGGCAAGAATCTTAGCACAAGAATAATCCTCTATAAAATCATATTTAAGTTCTCAAATCTGTATTTTTTTCAACTTGATGAATTTTTGTATGTGAAAGATAATAAGTCTCCAAAAGTCTACCAGAGTTTTTGAAACTTTATTGTGAACACTATTTTATATTGTTTAAAAAAGCTGTATAAAAATGAAAACCCACAAAGATGGATCACTTTTACAAATAACCTTTGGTACTTGCTCTAAAAAATATACTGGAAAGTTATGTAAAGAAATACACAAAGCCATATTAATCTTCAAAGCTTAATTTGAATTTTTTTCTTGAAGCAATGGTGTGCAGGTCAATGACAACCACATCATCCTGTAAGATTTATTCATATATAGTCATGTGATGACATATGTTGACAGATATATTTTTTTATAGATATCATATCGGATAACATTAAAGGGACCAGCTGCAATTATTTATTGTACTTAATACTGGGGACACAGATATTATTCCATTACTGTGACACATCTGTCTCATGGAATACTGTGTACTGCATATTCCTAGCACTGGATAGAAATATTAGAAAAATACCCCAAAATATCAGCTAAGCTGATGTTTCAGAACACATCTATTCTACTTTAAAAGGCCCTGCAAGACTGATGTAGAAGCTTAAAAAAACTACATAATTATAAAACTTATTTGTCTGAAGAGCATTATTTCCTGCAGTAATTTCCTTTCCTAGCTTTCCAGCAAATTCCTTTTTTTCTTTTTTTTTTTTTTTAAGGCACTAGATTTCTTTAAGTATTTAGTTTTGAATTTGAGTGATAGCAAAAAAACCAACTAAACAACCAACCAACAAACCAATCAAAAAAATCTATCCACTGAAATACTGCCTTCTGCAAGAGAGACAAAAAAACAACCAACCAAGACACCAAAAAAAAAAAAAAGCCAACAGAAAACCAGCACTTTTAGCTTCTTCAGTTCCCATTTTATCATAGAGATACCATGACTTCCTCATAACACTTCCTTTTACCAAAATGTATTTTTTTCCCCTCAGTCTTTAGAGAATTTTTGATCCCGGCTTAGGTCTCGTCTAGCATTGGAAAGACAGCTATTTAGCTTTTGTCCCAAGCTGCCATAAGTCTTGCCCTTCTTGACTATGGTTATCTGACTGGAGGGTTCAACTTTGGTTCTGTGCTGACCACTTTTTTTTGATCATTGACTTTGTTGATGTCTAATTTTGTTTGGATTGCTATAAATTTCTCTGTTAACTAATGCAATTGTATGTCTCAAAATACTGTTCCTATGAGAAAAGCCATCAACAGGAACTTGAGATAAGTACTTTTTTATAGAAAGCTGATAACAAAAACTGATGGAACATTTAATTGGCCTCCATAATTGCTTGTATTTTTAGTTTACCAATTTTTGTGATTTTTTTGTGTTTTAATTGACAGGAACTTGTTGGGAGATCAATTATTAGTAAGATTACATAAGGAAAAACACTGAATGTTTTATTTCTTTGATTTTTGCCGAGTTTGTCGTTTTACTAAAAAATAAATGGCGTGGGAAAAGCTTTTACTTTTATCTCATGCATGTATTCTTTTATTTCTACAAGTTGAGAATTAGAAAATTCTACCAAATTTAGCATGAGAGTTGGTTCAAGACTTTATGCATATTGGAATCATGCAAACATGTATTAACCTTGCAAGTTCTGCCCCAGAAGGCTTTTATTATCATGACTTGGCATAATTTTTCAGAAACCTCAGAAGAATTAATAACTAACCTAAACAATCTTAACAAAACAAAAGATAAAATGACATAGGAAATAATTGAGTCTCCCTTCCTAAATTAGACTGATTGACAGCCATGGACTAAAATTAGCTCATGGATAAAATTCAGAATAGCCTTTTACCACCTATCAAGACCTTTAACTGTTTTTCAAAATACCTGTATTCTCACATTAATATGACAGATCTACTGTTAGGTTTTCTAGCATGATTATTTTAACCTCACCTCACCTCTTTTATCTATTCCAATCAACATGGTAGCTACAGTGCACTGCGGACCACGCATGCTTCCAACTTGTGGATGCAATTTCCTGCAATAGTAATTGCAAAGGAATGTAATGAGAGCAATTTTGCCACTGAAAATAAAATTAAAAAACAATAACAAAAAAAAAAAAAAAGAGAAAAAAACAACTAAATTTAAAAGGGAATTAATTTCACTTATGACTCTATCAACAGCTTTTGTTATGTGTCAAAATTAAATCGCAACAGAGCTTTAATCTATCCTCTGGAGAACTGAGTATAGACTCAATTTGAAGATGCGTTTGTCTGAAAACCTTTTTATATAAGAGTCTTTTTTTTTATATGAGAACTTTTCATGTTTTGTATGAAAACTTTGTGTGCTAAGACTTAATTTCTCATGGTGTGCAGAATTACCCAGTGGGACAGGAATGTGGGTCCCTTCCAAGTCAGAATATTCTGTAATTCTGTCATTACTAAGAAAATTTCTCCAAATATATGCTGATGTGGTTGAAAAAGAACTCTATTTTGAAGCCTTTAAAATACATGAAGACACATCCTGAACAAACCCATTTACACTTGTTTCAGTGCGCAAAGGTAATCATCAATTGTGCTGCGAGACCTGGTCATCCCCTTGAGTTTTGGCTGACTTAGAAATACCTGTCATAATACGTAACATGTGTATTTGTTTGGGCTACCCCTGTAGGGAATTTAAACATCAACACTTGCTGTGTAATTCTGTGGCTAATTTCAAGCCCCAAATGTAGCTGATAGACAGATGAACTTGCAAGACAAGCCACTGTAGTACATCACTTGGATTCGTCTGGGGATACTCTGATGAAAAGTGACTGACCCTAACTCCGCATGCTGGTCTAACATGCAAGATAGTAATCTCATCCATCTGCTCAAATTGTGTATTTCACTATTCATCAGCAGGAAGGACATGACAGGAATTTAATTCTCCTGAACAAAGCTAAGAATGGATCAGTAGTATATGTGCCCCAGATATAGTGGGACAAAAGATAGGTTTGTGGTTTAAGGTAGTTTTTCCATAGCACAAGTGGGTCTTAGGAAATGTTATGTGGCAGGTACATGCCTTCAGTAATGGACCAGATATGACCAGATATTAACTTGCTATTCTAACAAGTGTCAAAAATGGCTTTACAAAGTCAGTTCAGTGCATTCATAGCAAAGAATGAGTATCTTCCCCACTTCCACAAAACAGCAGCTGAAGGGTTAAACCACGCTTTTCTTAGACACATTTGTTCCCAGCTGGAAGCCCAAAGATTCAGGGTTACACACACCTGAGTCAGTAATGCTTTTGTGCCTGTTGCACAGTTAAGAAGCATCTCTCTGACTCTGGTTAGTAGAGGCTGTGAGCTGAGCACTTCCATAATCCAGGGGATTATAATTTAAACACAAAATTGAAATATTTCCAAACAGTATTTGGTTAAGATGTGTGGTTTGCTTCAAATGGAAATGTAATAAAGTGGTTTAATCCATGCACTGATAGTAGACTCATCCATCTGTTGCACTGTGTCCTCTTGGGGTTCTCTCCTGCTAGAAGCAATGTATGTGACAAGCCTTGGGAGAGACTGGAGCATTAGTCCAGTCATTTAGTAATTGTCATTTCACCTTTGTGCCTGAAACCTGATTTTTGACATGCAGACCCCAAAATGGAATGTGAACAAAGCTTGTGAGTCAATGGGAAGTCTTGGAGTACTCTCTCTACCCAACAGAACAGCGTTGGTCTATTTATAAACACTGGTGACAGAGTTACAGTTCAGGAGGAAGCTCTTAGAAAGCTGCTTTGAATATTGTCCCTCTCTCAGTCCCTGTCACAAAGGCAGTTTCTGTGAAGCCACGAATCACAAAGTCAGTCATCAAAGTCAGTTAGCATTAGATATGTTATGTTAAAAGAACAAGGGATATATGGAATGTTAAATCTCACAGAAACTGAATGCACTATTGCCATTCGCAATACCATCAATTGGAAAGGCTGAGCCACAGAAATGGCTAATCAGACATCAGAACTTTCTCAATCACTCTAACCCTAAGACTACCTCGCTAAGATCCATATTCTAATAGTTGGGATTCAGATATTGGGAGTTGTGTCTGTTGAGAAATGGGTTGATGATTGCAGTTGGATTTGTATATTTAATTATTTGAACAGCTGTTGTACATTTTATTATTACTGACATTATTATTTCTGTTGCTTCTGTCTTTTCTCTTCGTCTTTTCTATGTATGCACCACCCCCGTGGAAAACACAAACTGAGGAAAAGTCCCTGGAAGACAGTATTTGAGGCATGGGGTGGTGTGAGGGCTCAAAGAATGCAGTCACCTAGCCCAGGACACTGTCTCCATAAGATAAGCCACAACAATGGATCTGGAATTAGCATACCAGGCAAAATTCTGATGTACAGACTGTGGAGACATAAGAATTATCTGAACAAAAAAAAAAAAAAAAAAAAAAAACACCACATGGTGAAAATTGTGAGAAAGGATCCACATGTCAGACAAAGTTGAGGAAACTGCATCTATGCCCCATGGATACCCCAAACTCAGACTGTATAAAAGTGGTACCTCCAGCAACAAAAAAGTGGTACCTGAGCAACAGGGAGACCCCCACCACTGAAGACCAGGGTGTAGATGGACCAGTGGGGTGCTGCAGGAATCCATGTAGTGAATATGATATCTTTTCATCTTCTGCTTAATCTCTCACTCTATTTCTTTCCTCCCCTATCCCTCTCACTTTCCTCTTTTTTCCTATCTCTCTACCTCACATTTACTGTTAAATTTAATCTGTACTACTGATTTCAGCATGCAGTCTCATTAACACCTTGATTTGGCCAGCAGTATCTTATAATGAGATCATAACACTTTGACATTAAGATATTCCTGTTGGTTTCTCTTGCACTGCTCCTATCTAAACTTATTCAATTTCATTGTCTTCAAGACTTCACCTTGTATCCTCCCAGTCTCTTATTTCATGCATGGTATACTTTAAACAGTACTTTATTTCCATCTCAAATGTTTCTAACGTAACAGAACAGAACATAAAGCATATTTTCAAAAGCTCTTTATATGTCTGTATCCGTGAAAGGTCTCTTCCATGAAAGAGGCTAAAAATAAATTTAGAAAGAATTCCCTGTAGTATGCTTCTCCTCCAAGGTATAATTCTATACTAGTATGTAATTACTTGTTAATCATTTTATAAACTGGAAAAAACATAATATTGAAACTAAGCAGCTATTTTTCCTGCAATACAAATCAATAAGACATTTAATTCATATGTTGTTTTTTTCAGGCCTAGAATGATGAGAAATAGCTTTAGTATATAAAATAATGTTCTCATTGATGACTACTGCGGGTGTTCATTTAATTTAAATTGTTACTTTCAAATACAACAAACACAGAAAGATTAGGGGAAATTAAGACACATCTTTCCCCTTGGAAAAGATGTAACTTTAGAAAATCATATGCATTTAAATCTATAAATTAATAAAAATTACCTCACTTATTGGCCAGCCAGAATCAGTGTTTTACCTTGATTTTCCTTTTTTCCCCCTCAAATCTATTAAAGCAGTTTCCTCTAAAGGGGATGAAGCATGTTATTTGACACTTCAATTGTTTTTGTAAAGTCTTCTGTGATCTCTTAAAACATCACAATTCCTAAAATCTGGAGAGGTATTTCAGCTACATATGGTATGAGAAGGCCATTCTTTCTCTTTGTTTTCCCTAATACTTTTAAAGGAAACACAAGAAACAATTGATAACATGTATACTGGAACTACTGTTAGCACAATTACATAATTAATATTAAAAATGGAAAACAAAAATAAATAACAAACTACATTGCCAAGAAAATAACAATTGTTAAAAAATTGAAGGACTGACATTTTTTGTCCCCTTCTGAGCAAAAAAGATTTACAATTGTAAAACTTTAAATTTGCTCAATGCAATAAGAATGGTTTAATTCCATTATTGCATTGCCTTGAATTGAACATTTCCAGGATGGAGCATCCATAGCTTCTCTGGGCAATGTGTTCCAGAATATGTTGTCTCAACATCCTCACAAAAAATAATTTCTTCCTAATAACTATTCTAATTCTCTTTTTTATTTTTCCATTTCCCTGACAGGGAATGAAACATGGACAGTTTTGTTGCAGGGGGGGGTTTTGGTGTGGTTCTTTTTTTTTTTTTTTTTTTTTTTTTTTGTGTGTGTGTGTGTGTCGCAGACATTTCTCCACAGAAATCTTTCTTTCGGATTTCTGTGTCTTCGGGAGGCCAGAGGCCTCCGAAGACAAGGTAAAAAATTATTATCAGCTGCTGGGGAATGCAACAGGGGCACCTATTTTGATTGGTGATTGGTTCATGTTTTATGTTTATAATTAAGGGCCAATCACCAGTGCAAGCCAGGGGACTGAGTCCTTGGCCACAGCTTTGTTGTGGATTCTTTTCTATCTCTTCCTAGCTAGCCTAGCTGCTCTGCAAAACCTCTCTCCTTATTCTTTCTAGTATAACTATAATGTATTATATCTTATATTAATAAATCCAGCCTTCTGATTCAAGAAACAAGATTCACCGTCTCTCTCTCACCAGCCACACCCACTCAGGCGCGGTAATATGTGTATGTGTGTTTTATTTTGTGTTGTTTGGGGATTTTTGTTTGTTTGGAGTTTTTCTTTTTGCTTAAGTTTTTTGTGGTTTTTGGCTGTTTTTTTTTTTTTTAGAGAAAAGCTTATGCATCTATGAAGTGATGTGGAGAAAACCATAAGGAAAGGGTATGCTAAGTTTATCACAGGTATAATTTGAGATGGTAGTCATTAGTTTTTGAGGAAATTCAAGCCACATGAAAGAAATTTCTGTTTCTACAGTAGGCAAGATTCTAGAGATTTCTACATTATAAAAAATATTCATACTGCCAAAGGCACATGAATTTAGACTTGTACTCATCAGTCAGCTTCACATAGTCTTCTGTACACATTAACAACAGTTCATGCAACACCCTGGAAAAAGACTTCACATTTTTTCAAACTGAGTGAAACTGAATTAAAGAGTGTGGCCCAATTTGATATGCTTTATGGGTGCCTTGGATAATGAAAGGTGATCTAGCATTTATTTGGAGGCTTTTATGAGCTTTACTACACAAATAAAAACTATATGTTTCATCAAGGCCAATGTTGAAAAATATTTGAAGGTCACTTTAAAGTAATTATTCCTTAAAACATTTAATCTCAGAATTCTGAAAACCTGAGAACCACTGACAATCTTTTTCAATATGTCTTGGAATACAGTGCAGAATTTGAGATTGCTAGATATATATTAATATTTCACTAAAGTCAGAAACCAAAAAAAATAGGAGACATGCTAAAGTTTTCATCTCATTATCAAGATTTTTTTGGACAACAGACTACATCAGGCAAATTTAATTTCATTATTTCACAAGTTTACAGGTTTGTTTTATAAATGGACTTGAGACCTCTTACACTATTTAAATTACAAAGGAGGCAATACAAGGAAAGTAATGTAAAACACACTGCATACCTAGTGAACTCACTAGCTAGTTTTATTTTTGCAGAATAGAATCTGGAAATGACTATGGACCACATTAACAATGACAGGAGTTGTAATTTTACACTCTTCCAAAGCAGTAAAGGTCATATTTGGATCTACAAAAAATTGTCTACTCTGCAACACACATGAGGTAAATATTCTGCTCTAATCAGTCTTACAAATACCTCACAGTGGCATGCTGAGCCTGTGTTGTGGTTTAATCCTAGTCAGCAGGTAAGGATCAGTTGCTCACTCTCCCCACCTGCCCTCTCAGTGGAGAGAATTGGAATTTAAATGTGAACCTTGTGGGTTGAGTTAGGAACTATTTAATAATGGAAATAAAATAATATAGTAATACTGAATATGACGATAACAACAATGATGATGATAATAATAAATTTAATAATTGAAATATTGACAATAATAAGAAGAATGAGAGATAGTAACCAAACCTGGAAGAAACAAGGAATACGGTATACAAACATACATCACCACTGACTGATGCCCAGCCCATTCCTGAACAATTATCCTTCCAGGTGATTCTCCCTGTTTATATACTGGATATGATGTTCTATAGCGTGGAATATCCCTTTGGCCAGTTGTTGTTACATGTCCTGGCCATGCTCCCTCACAGCTTTCTGTGCAGCTCCTCAGAGGCATTAAATGAAACACTGCAAAGACCCAGACTTAGGGTGAGGACTATGCAGCAACAGAAAAACCATCAAAACACACAGTTGCTGTGTACTAGCTACTATGAGGAAAATTACATCTGCGCCAGTCAAAACCAGAACAGTCTGCTTTTGGCAAAATTCAAGATCAAAAATTGAATGAAAGATGTTCACACTAGAGCTATGAAAGCTACCAGAGGTCTTATACATATGTTCTGTTCTGAATACATGGGAAAAAATATTTCTGATGTGTTTTGGTTTGTTTAGTTTGTGGTGTTTTTGCTAACAGGAAAGGACAATTACAGGAAAACTATAAGTAGCCAAGGAACTGGCTATCTACAAGTAGACAAAAAGCAAAATTAGAATACCCCATGTTGTAATATATTTTGCTTGCTGGAAAACACAAGCTGGAGAGCTTAAACGGTATCAGTATTGGCAGATGGCTATCAGAGTAGTCACAGGAGGGATTAGCTGTATTTAGCAAACTGAAAATGATTGGGATTGGGCACCTTAGAAGGGTAACCAAACAAAAATTAGAAACATACTTTCAAGCCCAAGAGCTAATGCTTGAAGGAAAAAAACCCACAAAATAAATACTTAAATCACATGCCTTACAATGAAAAATGTCTGACAGATCTTGTTTCTCTAGTTAAAGCATTTTTTCCAATGTATCCTCTGAGGTTCAGTTCTAAGCTTTATTTTCTGGTAGACTTGTTAAACATTTCCTAGGCAATAGAGACTTAAGCCTAGAATGAAGATCAGCTGAGCTTTCCTCTTTCACACTGTAGATATTTTCTCAATTTTACTCCTTTTCTTCTCTCCTTTCCTTTTCTCCTTTCATTTCTCCCCTTTGCCCTTCCTTTTCCTTCTCTTCATTACCAATAACTGCAAGATATGCACAGGCATTGGTTGGACAAGATGTGGACCTGCACATATACAGAGAATTTGTCTAGTTCCAGTTCTAGCTTTCTTAATATACTTTTTTGCTATTTATAGCTGCTATCAACTAAAATATTGCACAATCCAAACTACAAAACAGAAGAGTAATCCTACCAATGTCCAAGGATGAAAACCACATGCACAGCTCCAGTCTAACAATGCAGTATTTATTTTAACAAGTACCCAAAATAGCATTTACCAAAAACGTTATTGTCACTGCTAGTATGTCTTGCATCCTGATGCTGGTTAGACAATCTCTCTCTAAAGACTGGCATAAGACACAAGAATTCTAAAACAACTCATCAGCAAAGATTTCCTTTTTGTAGTTTCTTTTGAAAAGGGCAATTTGTGCTCCAATACAATAGCTACAGGAGCATCCAAAACATTACTTTTCCCTGCCCCAAGCCTTCAGAAAGCAACCTTTTTTTTCAGACGTGCTTTGAGTAATAACATCATGCAAATGGTAGTATTGAGTAATCATTCTGTTATTTATTCTTATCATACATTAAGCATAGGCTAAAGAGGTTAAAATTTCCAATTTGCATTACAGAAAGAAAACTTAGTGATGTAAAATAATTTTTACAAGGCTTTTGAGAATGTTAGTGCAAGGTCAAAAAGGGCAATAAAGGTATTACAGCTACCAGGAAAGTACTTAGTCAGGTCTTTCTGTTTCTATGGATGCATTTGCATGAAAGTATAGCTTAAGACATTTTGCATTGAAATGTTGGTCCAAGTTGTCACAAAGTGTCTACTTAGGGAAGTGGAAAGGAAAAACAAGAATCTGACTTCATGGGGGACACCCATTAGAATAGATCTAAGAATCTTTGATCAAGAATGGATCCTCTTCCTATCCAAAATTCCTGTTTTGCATCACTCCAATTCGATACTTCTAAAACAATGCCAAGGCAGAGGCTCTAAGAGGTCATTATGGATGATTCTAGATAAGATTTGACTCTTCCTATCCTCTACAGTCTGTCAACGCTACTCAAACCCTACTCCAGGCCTTGGAGCTTTCTGGTGGACTCCCTTTGGCAGGATGTCAGGTGCTCTCCAAGCTGCTTTATTGCTCCCCTCGTCAGCAAACCAAGAGAGGAAGGGTGGGACAGCAAATAAGATGAAAAAATCCTCATGGGTCAGATAAATACAGTGTAATAAAGCAAAGAACAAGGTTGCATGTGGAAGAAAAAGGAAAAGAAAAGACTTGTGGTCCACTTCCCATCAGCAGGTGATGTCCAATCAATTCCCAGGGAGCAGGACTTGAGTATGTGTAGCCTTTGCTCCATATGACAAACCTCATAACAACAAATGTGTTCCCTTCCTCCTCCTTTATCTTAAGTTTTATACCTGAGCAGACAGGATACATCATGGAGTATCCCTTGGGTCAGCTTGGGTCAGCTGTCCTGGCCATGTTCCCTCCTAAGACCTTGCTCACCCCCAGCCAGAAAACTCCAGCTACTATAGGAAAAGTCATAATAATATAATGTACTGCATTTACATAATGACATGCATTAAAAGGAAGGCCATGGATACCTTGATCAAAATATGACTAAAAGGCCATGTAACTGAAGCTGAGCACTAATGGTCATATGCATTCCGCATTTCTCACGTCCCATTATTCATAACAACCTAAGTTATTAAATTAGGAATAACCTTGGCAAGTTTTAGAAGAAAAAGTGACATCTTGAGTAAATTGAACACTGTAAGGCAAGCACAGTGGTGTTGTGACTCAGGAAGACAAAATATGCCCTCTTCCATGACTCAGTGCTTCAGTATGAGTGCACTTAGCTAAAACTTCTGACTGGGATGACTTTTCTACAGGACTAAGCAGGGAAGAATGATTTTGCATTGGTCAGCAAAAACTACAGCTGCATCACAATACTCTAAATTACACTTGGCAGGCTAGAGAAGTTGTTCAAGCAATGGAGGCTGACTGAATGTGTTCTGGGCTTATATTTTGATTACATTCCAATATGCAAGGGTTTCTTTCAGCAAGAGGTTCCTCTCAGGAAATAGATTTCTTCTTTTGTATACTCAGCAACAAGACAGTAGCTAATAATAATAGGAGTGAGCTACCTGATTTATATTTGCATGAGGTAACTCCAAAAAATGGTCTGATAGGGAGGTGAAAGCAGCACGGGTTTATGACTGAATCAAACATGATGTGGGAGCTTTCAAAGAGGCCTGAGACATTGACACTGCCTTGACAGAATATGGTTGCCACAGGCTTTCTTACATTTCTTGGAAAATCCCTGACACACCCTTCTTTTTTTTTTTTTTTAATTATTTGCAAACAAACAGGATTTTTATCCCATGTTTGTCAAATTACATGGACTGTATCAAATTTTAAACCACAGTCTGATTTTCCTAATTGGAGTTGCAGTACAGTATTATAAATTAGTTCAAATCCCAGATTATTTAGAAAAAAAAAATCTTAGAAATGTATTTGTTACACACTGGAAATTTCTAGAGAGATAATTTAAGATTTTTAAATGCTATTTAAATATGTACGTGCTCTTCTGAGAAATAGTTTCCTGATCTCTTTCCATAAAATTCTAGGCAGATGTGAGAAGTGTGTCCAAAACACAAGGAATTGGATTCTAAAATCTGACTCCACTGGAATTAGGAGGTGCATGATGATTACAGAAGTTCAGGGAAAAAAAACCAACTTGGTACTGTGGTGGAGCTACGTTTTATGAAGAAGAAAAGTTTTCTAATATTCGTGGGTTCCGTCATTCCCAGGAATGACCTACTATGTGTAAAGCAACTCTGAAATTTAAGGTGACAGAGAGAAAATTTGCAAACATTACACTTGTCTTTGCATTATATGTATCTGAAGCCATTTAAATGTAATTTCCTGTTGCTTCTAGTCTTGAAAAAAAAATCTTTTTTGCAATTTAGAGAGTGAATTTGCTAAAAATAAGTAGGTTTTCTACCAGCCAGACAAGACATTTAGGAAAGCTATGAAAAAGTCAGGTAAAAGAAATTAGAAATTGAACAAAATGTACCAAGCATTTTAAAGGATTTCTCAGAGTTGTATTCTTTTCAACCTAAACAATACAGTGTTCACTGAACTTCTACCGTAAGCTCATGTTGTTGCTGTTACTAATAAGCAAAGAACACTAATACAAATAAATGTTCTTGATGATAAGTGTATTACAGTCACCCCTTCCTGATATTAGCAAGGGCTTTTTAAAACCTTGTCTCAATTCTTACCATCAAAAAATGCAGCTACAGAACCTCCATCTCTGCATGTTATCAGAGGTTTTTTCAATATGTAGAGTTATGTATGTTAAGGGTTTTCATAGTGCCTTTTTTCCCCCTGCTTTGCAAACAGACATATCTCTCAGTACAGTGTGTTCAGGACACAGCACAGGGCGGAAACTTGCGGTGTTTCTGCTATGGAGGAAGTACCAGTTTGCTTGCTCATAACCAGCCACAAATATTTAAATTTGTGAGCCTGCAGAATGCAGAGGCTACACGCCACTTGTTACAGTTTGAGTGCTCCTGGACCCACTGGCTCTTTTTTAAGGGCATTTTCCAAAGCTGTACTTTGTTAGCTACATTGTTGTGCTGCACTGGACTAGAAACCGGAGCTAAGCTGCTGATTGCAGCTGTGTGTGCAGAGATGGGAAACACCCCCTGTGCAAACTCAGCCTCTGCCCCAGAACACCTGTGCAGCTGGAGCTACAAGTTCACTTCTGTGTAGCTTCACAAGAAATCTATGTGAAGAAATCTCTGTATGATGTGCAAGTTTCTCATAAACACAGAGCCATGATGTTCTACCAGCTGTTTCCCATGTTATCCATCTTCCTCCATGGTAAGAATCATACAAATTTTGGTGTGAAAATGTTGAAAATTTCTGGTTCAATTTGCCCTATTTACCTAAGAGAGAGAGTGTGTAAGAACTCAAATCAGAGGGAAAAAAATCACTCTATAATTTCAGCTAAACAATTCATTGAGAAAGATTGTATATACCTAAGGAATTATTTTGAAATAGAAAATGAAAAGGTGAGTGCTTTCCTGGCAGCTGCATCTAAAACTCTCCAGCATGATGTTACTTTTGCTTTTGTTTAATCACTTTTCCTCAAAAGCAAATGGGGATTTTCTCTGGAACACTGAACACCATCTGCTCATGGGTCAAGTTAAGCAAATCTCAGAGGACTCATAATAGCTCCCCCAAAGAATCCCATGCACTGCGAAACAAGTCACATCCTTGTACAAACACATTTTGAAATGCCTGAATTCAAATACTACTGCCCCAAGCTGAACACAATTAGACTGGCTGTTTGGATTCAGTGCTGCACTCTGCCTCAGTCACCTCACCAGGGTGATGGGAAAATGAACAACGCAAGAAATCTCTTACTGCCCATAAAATTGTGGAGGTTGTTTGGTATGAGGAAAAATGAAAGTTGCATTTGTATTTGACTAAAATTTGTTTATGTCTCATACAGATTAACTCAGAGATAGGTAAATATGTTTTATTTCATATATAATTCTTAACTCAGAAAAAAATTATTTTCCTTATATTTTGCACATATGTTTCAAGTGAAATGCAAAATTTTTAATAATGGTTCTCCCAGATTTTATAGATTGAAAATGTGGCATCAACTCTTTGGCATTATTTAGTTTCTTTTTCATTTCTTTTGTCTATGCAGCAAAACAAAGAGGAAAAATAATGAGGGAAAGAGGAGAAGAAGGGAAAAAATGAAAATACAGTTAGACTGTTTTGGTTAAGAAATGTGAGCTCAGAAACAGCAGAATTAGAATTGCCAGAACTTAAGTCAAGGCTTGCCCATTCTTGTTTATGTTTGGACAGACTGACCCAGCAGTTTTTTGAAAGCCAAATCTACATCCATGGGATTTACTGCTAGAAATTTAATCCTATCATCTTTACTGACATGTCAAAATTTATTATAAGTAGCACCATACTCAGTAATGGAGGTATCCACAGAGTAAATACCAACGACAGAACACATTGGGGAAAATCCAGTCCTCCACGAACAAAAGATGAAGAAATGCCAAGAAGTTGTTTTGGAACAGCAAAGAACTGAATCTTTGGAAGATTCAGTCTGAGTCAGTGTGTGCAACAACAGACTTGTCAAAAAACCAGACCTATTGCATAATAAAGCAGAAAAACAATCTCCTTGTTGCCTTCTCTGCTGCTGTTATTGTAGAGCTAAACAGTGGGAAAAAGGGGAAAATAAAAATGTCTAAACAATGTTTTTCTATAATGAGAATCCAAAAGGTCATCTGCTGCTGTTTTAGAACACAGCTTATTGTGTTTCAGTGCTCTCATTATATGATCCTCTGGAAATTTCTCTGAACAATTTTATATCTAGTTTTTTTTGACCTTTTTCTTTGGTTTTGTCTTTTTCTTTTTTTCTTCCTAGAGTGATAGTTAATACTAAAGAAATGCAGTTACCAAAGAAGAAACAGCAGAGACCCAGTATAAGCACTACATTAACACAGTTGAGACCTCTAAGGAACTGGAAGCTCTGTAGTTCCCAGGTAGCTCATTCCACAAATCTCAGAAGATTTGCAGCCTTCAGCGTTTGACCAGCAAACTAAGCTGACAGAAACCTGCTTGAAATCTCTTAGAGCATGGTTCTTGCTAACACTGCAATTTTAAAATTACATAAGGAGTTATGTGTCTGATTTCAGTTAAGTATCTTGCTCCTGTTTAAATCTAGGCTTGCTCCTCATGTGTATGAGTCATTATCAGTGACTTTGAAACTACAATATATTGTTGAGGCTATGTTTTTGGCTTTTTACTATTTAAGACTTGTTACAGTTTCTCCAATGCCAGAAAATGTTTCATTAGTACTATGTTTTAAGGCAGACACTCTAATCTTACTTTACCTATGCATTGTCTAAACCAAGGATTTACTACAAATCTAGCTGAAAAAGACACTTCCATGTGCAAACTGTCAAACATAAATGAAGCTCATGTTCATAGTCCTGTCCTTTGGGAAGAAGAATAACATCTGCAAACTATGTTTTTCATACTGACAATTAAATGTAATGCTAATAACACAAATCAGTCTGCTAAAGCTGCATTCCTTTTAATCATATGCATCTTAGTACAGGTCAGTGAGATACGCCGTTGTTTACTGTGGCTTTTACATTGGGGAGACAAGAGTTTGCCTTTCCAAGTACAACTTATTGCACTAAATACACTAAAACTTACTTCATGGAACTAAAATATGAGACAAAATTTAGTGGTTGTAGAACAGCCCTGTGGTGAAATTAAAAAGACAAAAAAAAAACAACCCAAAAAAACACCCAGCCGGCCAAACAAAAATCCTACTATTTTATTTCCACCTCTATTTTAGAAAGATCAAAAACAAGGAGGTTTCTATATGGACTCTGTTTGTCAGTATCAATGGGGTAGTCAGAATTAGTGCCTGGTATTGATCTCACTTTTGCTTATCTTAGCATTTCTCAACTTATTCTGGCATATCAGATTAAGGTTTTTCGAATTTGGTGGAAAACAGATAAATTGAGAAAGATTTGGTTTAGTAGTAGTAGGCTGTATTTTAATGATTAAAAATGACAAAGTAGGAGGTATGAAATTACTAGTTACTTGTACAACTACAAAGAAAATATGAAGCTTTTAAAAGCTATCAATGACAGGGATGTAAGCCTTCATCCTGCAGATGCTATTTGATACTCCTGTCATAATACTACAGAGGCTCCAGAAAAGTTCCTGGAGTTTTTTTGGGGCACAAAAAATCCCTTCATCTGAACCCATTTGAAGGACCAGGACTCACAGGCATTAGGGAGGGCAACTTTCACCCATAACAACCATCTTTTTAACTCTTTACCGTGACAGCATAATACCATGATTTGTCAGACATTAACCATCCCATAATGATTGGAAATTTTACCATAACAACTAATCTTCTCTACTCATGTTTCAAACTTTCACCAGTTAAAGCAGCCAAAATTTGTTTTTCTTTATTGTAGTTTTAAAAAGCTCAGTACAGTGATTATGCCTGATTCTGATGTGCTACAAGAAATATTTGCCAATATATGAAAGACATTCAACCCCCTGCCACTGTCCCCAACAATTTCTCCTTACTGAAAACTTATCTTGGTAATGATGTATAAGTGAAAAGTAATTAAAGCCATCCCATTTAGAAGTGAAGTATTTTTAAATAATCCTTAGAAGTTGGTAGCACATCAGACTACCTGTGTTTCTTTGGAAACACAGGAAAAATTTAGAAAATAAAGCACAAGTACAGGATACAAAAAGGTCAAAATTTGTACTTTATTAACTTATTCAATAGATTTTTCCCTATATAAATATGTGTGTATATATTTATATGCATGTGTATGCATATGTGTGTGTATATATATATATATATATATGTATAAGAATGCCGGTAGTGTGGCACTGTGTCAACATAATTGAAGTAGCTCTGTTTCATTAGAAACATTTATCCTGCTGCTACACACTACTACTACTACTATCCATATTTATTCTGCTACTACAGTAGCAGCAGCAGTAGCTCAGGATGGTTTAATTTACTATGCAGAAAAGGACAGAGCCCAAATCGTGAGAAATCAGTGGTGAAAACTGCAGGCTTTCTGCCCCCCAGCTTCAGCTGAGTGGTTCATGAAGCACTTGGCTTTGCATACAGTCAGTCAACCATCATTCTGTACTGAGGTCTAGCAACAGCAGTTTGGAATGGCTTTGAAATCCTACATGATGTGCCAGTGAACTGAGGAGAGAGGAGGTGGAAAAACTTGGATAATAGGAAAAAAAAGCTGCAGAGAGAGGTCCATGCAGGGAGACATTTTTTGTCCATGCAGAATATAAAACCAGGCATTAGAGGATGGTAATTCCTCATAGATTTGTCATACAAACCTCTTCTTCTTAGTATGTCTTTGAGTTAAATGAAAATCCCCTAATGGTTTTGTGGCAATTCTTAGCTATTTTCTTACCTATTCCTGCCTGTAAAAGTCTGGTGATACGAATGTTGCTCACGGCTGAATTCAGCACTTATGAAGTGATACAGTAAAGGAGACATGAGACTTAATCCAAATGCTTGGATGGAAATTAGCTCACTCAGGCTAAAATATTCTTGTTACTGGTCCTCGGTTTAAAGAAAGCAGATTTCCATTTTAGGGAACAGCTAGTAAGCCAGGGATCTGTTCCTGGGATGTGTGCCAACACTGAGGCAGTCATTCGACTGGGTGAGACCCAAAGCAGCACCCAGTACATTTTTCTGACTGGGTTAAGGGTCAGTGCACCAGACTGTCAGACATTCAGTGAGAGAGAAACCATGGCACAAAGTGCCCATGACTCATGGCAAAGGGCCTGGTACCAAAGCATATTTTTGATGGAGTTTCTTATCCCAATAATGTTAACAATGGCTCTGCCCTGGTTTCAGTTAATTTCTTCTCAGTAGATGGTACAAGCGCTATGTTTTGGATTGGAATGAGAATGGTACTGATAAGACACTAATGTTTTGGGGTTTTGCTAGTCATATTTACCCTAAGTCAAGGACTTTTTCTTCCTTGTCTCATGCTCTGTCTGTGAAAAGGTAGGCAAAATAAACTGGAAGGAAACATTGCTGGGACAGGTGACCTGAACTGACCAA
Source organism: Ammospiza nelsoni (assembly GCF_027579445.1). Classification (NCBI taxonomy): domain Eukaryota; kingdom Metazoa; phylum Chordata; class Aves; order Passeriformes; family Passerellidae; genus Ammospiza; species Ammospiza nelsoni. The sequence goes on along the minus strand of NC_080669.1, from coordinate 68,529,079 downwards.
AAGGATATTTCCACACCACAGAAGTTCATGTGCAGTATATAAAATGGTAAGTGCAGTCAATCTGGGTTCAGGAAGGAGTGTTTGGCATCAGCCAGACAAACTGGAGAGACAAATTGCACTGTGCACCACTTTAAAAAAAGAAATATAATTGTTATTATTCTAATTATTAAGATTATGATTCTGATTACTGTCAACTATTATTTCATTTTCTTTTCAAACAGTAAGTACTTTTTATCTCAATATACAAGTTTCACTTGGATTCTCCTCCCCATTCAACTGGGATGGAGGAGAAAGACAGGAAGAAGTAAAACATGGTGTTTCATGTCCACCTAGGCTTAAAACCATAGCAGGCTCATCTGTTCCCTGGGCTCTCCCTAGATGTAAGATTCAGAGAAACTGCAGTGTGAGCAACAAGAAGAGCTGTAACCCTTAATCACAGCAAAATTTTCATAGATCCAGCTTCTTTAGCTTAGCCTCCTTATCCCACAGTTGTGGCTCCATAATCACAGATCCAGTGATTTTCCTGAAAAAAAAACTCTGCTTTGAGCTGGACAGTAGAGGACATAGAAGTATTTGGGGTTTTTAGAAGGAATGTCACTGGAAAATCTTTTCTATTATTTCTCAAAGATATTTCATGAGAATGATACAAAGAAGATATTTAAGAACATTTAGCTTAACCCTATTTTTGCTATGAGATAATATGAATCTAAATCCAAGTGAATGGATATTTGTACAAATATAAAGTATTGTAATGGCACATATCTTCTTTTGTACTTTATTTGCCACATGGTATTTTAAAGAAGAAAATGAATGTGTGACAGGGATCCTCCTGACAAAGGAGATCATTCCTCCCTTGGGCAAATACAAGATTCTGCTAGAAGACAGACACTTCTAGAAACTGGAGAGATTAACAGAGGGAAAAGAGTAAGCAAAAGACAGCCAAGACACAGACTCACAGAATTAATTTGGTTGGAAAACAGCTCTGAGATAACTGAGCCCAACCTAGGACTAAACACCACAGCAACTAAGTGCTATATCCAGCCTTTCCTTTAACACCTCCAAGTGACTTCAGTACGTCCCTGGACAGCCCATTGCAATATCTAGTCACTCTTTCTGTGAAATACCTCCCCTGGTGCAGCTTGAGACTATGTCCTCTCATTCTGTCCCTGGTTGTCTGGGAGACTAGGCTGACTCCCACCTGGCTACAGTCTCCTTTCAGGGAGTTACAAAGAGTGATAAGGCCTGTGCTGAGACTCATATTCTCCAGGTTCAGCCTTTCTTCACAGGACTTGTGCTCCGGACCCTTCCCCAACTCCAAAACTGAACCCAGCACTCAAGGTGTGGCCTCACCAGTGCCCAGTACAGCAGGACAGTCACTGTTCTGGTCCACACATTTCTGACCCAGGCCAGGATGCCGTTGGCCTTGTGGGCCACCTGGGCACAGCTTGCTCATGTTCAGCCAGCTGTTGACAAGCACCCCCAGGCACTTTTCCTGGGTACTGTCCAGCCACTCCATCCCCAGCCTGTAGCTCTCAATGGGGTTGTGGCCAAAGTGCAGGACCCACGACCTGGCCTTGTTGAACCTCATGCCAGTGGTGTTGGCCCATCAACCCAGCCTGTCCAGGTCCCTCTGCAGAGCATCCCTACCCTCCTGCAGATCAACATTCCAGTGCGACTGCGTATCATTCACATATTTGCTAACAATAGACACAATCCTCTCATCCAGATCATCAATAAATATAATTAAATGGGACTGGGCCAACACTGATCCCTGAGAGAATATGAACAAAAAACTCCTACTTTCTGGGAACTAGAGGGAATTATAGAGTTGGTTGCAATTCAAAAAAAAATATAGGAAACAGCATGACAAAAATCATGTGTGAAATACACCATTTGCAAAGATACAGAGGGCAGGGAGATATTTGCTTATAAACTTTTAAATTTTTATTCTGTCAAGTGTAATAATTTCTAATTTTCTCATTTTCAAAGGTTGTTGGTTTAACTTATACTCTAACAAATAAAGTCCTTTGGTCCTCTTATGTGAATTTGATTTCAAGAAGGTCTAGTCAGACTCAAAGCTTAAAGCAGCAACAAGAGTAATTCCTGAACTGATAAAACCATGCCACTGTAGGTAAGATATTTAAAATAGCCAAGCAGTAAAAGATCAAGCTCACCTTTCAGAAGAATTTTTTTTATTAAATAAAGAAAAATTTATGAACAGATGAGTTTACAACAAGGCAAAATTCACCTTAAAATCAAATTCCAAAGTTTACTGTGGTTCTCAAATTCTAGAGAGTTCATAATTTGCTGCATTCTTGGTACGTACAGCTAGACCTCATTGCTGAAAATCATTCCATTAAGGTTCGTAAAAGTTTTATCACACAGTTAAACAGATTGGTGTTTTTTCTAATAGATCTCTTAAAGTACAAAGACATAGTTCACTAATATGGTGAAAACATGAGGCAAATTCAAACTGTAGATATTGACAGAGAGATGTATAGCACAATGGAGAGGTAAGAAGAAAGAGAAATTGATTACATAAAATCTAGCTCTCTCCAGTTTCATCCTGGTCACTTGTCACTCTCTAACACTTACAGAACAAAGATGCAAGTAAAAGAGCTAAAATAGAAATCTTTGTCAGTAAAGTAGCTTTCTAATTTCTCATGTAGCCCTGAAAAATTCAGTGCTGTTGAGAGTTCGTGAACCACACCCATTTTAAGCTTTGCCCTAACTCATCTGTTTCTCAGATCAAAAGCCAGAATTGTTTAATGACAAGTACCAGCTTTTGTTCACAAACACGAGTTTAAAGGTCAATTATGCTGCAGTCACTGGACTTGTACCCAAGAGATGGTCCAGAATTCTAAAAGATGTTATAAAAGAGCCCTGTACTACTTTAAAATTGTGCAGAATCAGCATCTTTTCCAGGCTTATTCAGAGACTTCAACCTTTGCAGCTGAGCAATAGGGGAATCAGCAAAGGGAGGAGTGAAAGAGCCCTTCTGTGTCAGTTAGGTCTATCACTTATCACTGAACTCCAACCTTAAAAAAAAATGCTGCTTGTTGGCATTTATAGAGACAAATTTACCAAAAAAAAAACCTTAAAAAAATCACACAATGTCGAAGAGAGAACGGTTCATACCATATATAAACACTGCTAATTATTAAAGTAATCAACAGTACGCTACTGGTTTATACTGTGACATGGACATGGGAGTCACAGTATAAAATACAGGCATTTTTGTTTAGAGTTTCTCATATCTGGAGGGAAACTCTATCCTAATACTTCCTTTGAACCATAAAAAACAACATGGCTGAACCCATTTTTTGTTCAGTGCAAGTATAAAATAAACTTCTCCAAACACAGCTATGCTGTTGGCTATTAATTGTGCCCATGGCATACTGGTTAAGAACGCAACAGTTGGTCAGACCCCACAGTAATGCAGAAATGGGTTGCCTGAAGGAGTGATCGCTTAGGAGAGAGTTAGGATAGCAGGCTTCACTACTTCTGTAACTTTAACCCGTCTTACAGCGCTCATATGTGAGGAGTTCTTACAAGCACAATACTGTTCTCAAACCATTTCTGAGGCTGATTCTGAAGTCAGGATGCAATGAGTTTGGATTTGGAAATCTCCTTGTCACTTTTTCCACTACTGCGCTCTGGCTTGGAGATAACAAACCAAGTGCTGTAGTTCAATCTGTCCCCATTTCTACATTCTGTCTTTCAAAGCCATCTTGTATAAATAAGAGCAAAGCTTACAGTGCTTTTCAAATCAGGAACTAGCATTGATGCTATTTATGAAAATTTTTGCAGATATCTCTTAGAGTGCTCACGTTGACTGAGATAGAATAAGCTGCACATTCACTAAGCTTGTGATGATTTCTAGCTTTTTCACACTGTAATAGAATGCTGGAAATTTTTATATTTAATTTGGGCAATGGGTTGAACCTAGTAATTTTCCTCTACTGAATAATTTTATCAGAATTGTAAGGTTTTTCCTTGTTTTTCAAAGAATGAAACATGGACATCAAAAGAAAACAACTGGAAAACTGTTTCACTACATGATACCGTCAACTAAACAATTTGGCTGCTGTCGGAGAACTTGATTATGTTACACACATTCCTTGGGTTTACTATGCACAAAGAAGCATTTTACCATAAAGAAAAAGACACGTTCTGTGAAAAATATTGATGTGTATGGCATGGTATACACCTATGGAGCATTCCTTGATATAACATGAACATCAGCAATGGTTTGCTGTTGTGGATCTCAGTTATATTTCGGAGTTGAGTTGATGTCTATGAATGTATGACTAAACTTCAGCCAACATGGTCACAGAACTTCTAGTACCCAATGTAACTCATTTACACCAAAATAAGGTATTTCTGCTTACCATGCACAGTACAGATTCACACACAGATATGTACATACAAACAATATTTATAAGGCCACATGTGTGTGTGCATATATACTTGCATAGATTTAAACATCAGTAAGAAATTCAAGTATCTACTCACAGGAATTTCCTTGATGCAACAAAAAAAAACCCACTAAATTTTGTTCTCTTATAACGGAATGATGCACACTGTATCTTCCTCTTTTATTAAAGACAGATGAATATTCTCCTGCTACCCTGAAAGCAATGTCATATGTTGTTTTCATAAAAAGAATTTGTACATTCATTTTAAAAAGAAGACATGTTTATTTTCTGCACATTAAGAATGTAATTGTGATCCAAAATCAATAAGTATATTATCCTTATATCCTAGAAGAGCTATCACCACAGATTAAGTTTGCCAGCAAAGAAGCCAGAGGGAAAAAAAAAGGTAGAAAAGAGCAAAAATATTTATTTATGTATCTCCATTTAAATGCATCTGGTTCTATGAAGATATACTGTTTTAATTATGACAGTTTTCTATGCTTATATATGACTACCCACTTGGAAGAAAATTAGACAATCAAAATAGACAGTACAATGCCTTGTTCATGCTTTTTTAAGGAAACACTTACAGATCACTGTAGACAAGGCCGTAAATCTGCGCTGTGCTGTGATGGTAGATTCCTCTCAGGATAATTAGAAGAAGGATAACAACAAAAGCTGGAAGCCCCCAACTCAAAAGGAAGTAAAGCAGATAGCGCCTCTCTGTGTGTTCATCATTCATCACAAGGACATACCAGAAATTAATGGCCTGGAGAAAAAAGCACAAAAACAATCAGTAGACTTGCTGGTTAGAAACTATGCCAAAAAAAAATTACTCTGAAGGTCACAATGTAGCGTATTTCTGCCCCAGTGCAGGTACATGTATAAACACTATCCAACAAAAATACTTCTCCCTCACTTTTTCTCCTTAAGTAATGAAAAGACATTATAAAGACAATATGCTTATTTATATAACTATTTTGAATTAGACTAACAGAGAAAGAGACACCCTGTTTAGTAGAGATCACTATTTTTGCAATGTAAAAATAGCCTTTTGGGGAAAAAGTCACTTTTTTCTCTAGATATTCATACTTTCACATAGAAGACTGGCATATGGTATTTCTAAATCTTATCTGTATTTAATATTTTTATCTTATTGTTCAGCTGTATGAATCTTGTAAGAAACACACTAAGCTCCTTTGATGTTTCTGTGATCCTGTTCTGGGCTCAGCAGTACAATACAGACATGGAGCAAGTCCACCAATGGCTCATGAGGATGATAGAGGGATGGAAAACATCTCCCATGATGGGAGGTTGAGGGAGCTGTGGCTGTTCAGCCTGGAAAGAGGATGCTCAGGGGGATCACATCCATATGTATCAACATCTGATAGGAGTCAGTGACAAGGGAGACACTCTCCTCAGTGATGCCCAGTAGTGGGGCAAGAGGCAATGGGCCCAAATTAACGTACAAGAAGCTTCATCTGCATTCAAGAAAAAGCTTTCTCACTGTGAGAGTGGTCAGACACTGGGCCAAGATGCCCATAGTGGTTGTGGAGTACGTGCCAGTAGATAATCAAACCCAAACTGAACACGGTCCTGAGCAACCTGCCCTAGCTGTTTGAGGTAGACAGCATCAAGGTACCCCTAAAACTTCAACTGTTCTATGATTCTGTGTAATATATACATAACAGTTTGAGAATAAATGGCAAATAAATGAATGAAAGCTTACAGGCATCTCTGAAACAGCCTGTGTTTTCTTACGATCAACTCATCATCAAACAGCATAATGTAGTTTCAAACCTTATATCAATCAAAATAATGGAATAGTTGAAACTCCTTGAAAGAATTAGTAGCACGAGTAAGGAAACCCTTCAAGTAAAGCAGAATACTTAACATATAGCTTGGATAGTTGAATTTTCTTCAAGATGTTCATAGCAGAAACACTGTCACCTGTGAGCATTTTTTAAAGCATATCTACACACTACTGCCTAACAACTAAGCTATCCACAAAAATATTTTTTTTACATTTTTCTTTACTTTCTCCACTTCAAAAATGTTATACCACCTACAGGTCCACATGCTATATCATGATTTCTGGTCTTTTATATGAGGTGCATAAAGGATTATTTGTCTTATTTGTATGCAATGTATCTAATTTGAGCTTGTGCCTTCAAGCATGTCTTGTCAGTCAATGGAGACAGGACAGGCACCTTCAAGGACTCATTAATCCTAACACGAGCATAATCATCCCTCTCTATGGCCTACACAAGGGTTTCATATAATAATGTTAATTTACATGCTTCATTTTCAGCCATCTATTGTAAGGATAAGTAAAAATTCATTTACTGTGAGAAGACAATGCGACATTATTTTATTGAGGGAAATTTGGCACATTTCCCTCGGCCAAGGGCTTGTTTACCCCTTTGTTCAGGAACACCTAATTTTCACATTAAAGTGCTTAATTACTTGTTTCTGTATTCCTTCTGGAGGTCTCATTAGTTACCTATCATTTCAGATTTTTTTCTGTGATTTATATGGTATGAATATGCAATACCTTCTCTCATTAATAATAAAGCACATAGAATGGTAGCAACTTGTTTAAAAAATGTTAGTAATGGTTTTAAATGCCTTTTTTAGAGAATGAGATTTCATAGCTATATCCAGTGTATATAATTATATGAATTATATAATAACTATTATGTCTTTTTTGGGGTTTTTTGGTGATTGGTTCTATATGAACAAAGGCAAAATTTATTTTCCTTAAAAGATCACAGGTAAATCCCACCACATAATTAATAACTATCCTTAATAACTATCCTGTGTAGGCTGAAAGAACACAGAAAAAAATATTAATTCCATTGCTGAACATGCACAGGAAGAAAATATTAAACAGATGAAAATTGTATTTGGACAAAAAAACCCACAGCTTGTGGAAATATTTAGTTGTCCTGTTCATTTTTATGTGTGACTGAAAACTCATTCAAAATTCTGTTTGTCACTACACATCAGTAAACATACTTCAATTACATGTCCTTATAGTGCTGGCTAGACTGTGCCTCACTGAAAGCACTTCCAGACAGCAAAATCCTTGAACTATATATGCCATTATACTCAGGGACTGTTGGTTCTACTAATTCTGACAATCTGGTGAAAATTGTTCTCAGTCACCAACTGAAATTGCTTTCTATGAAGTCATACCTTACGTCCTTGTTCTGTGTTTGGTTAGCCATATTTAGTTATCTCACCTCATTTATCACAGCATAACACTTAATACCACAGCTGCTGTAAAGATGTAAGTGAGATTGGATTATCCAGATTTTCTGCAGAGTCACATTTGTATTTTGATTATAACTAGTTCTTGTATTCAACCCCTTTGATGCTTCAAAATGTAATCAATTAAATAATACAGGAGCTAATGTTAGCGAATTCTTTCCTGTTGCCATTCTGCAACAATTAGCAGTTCAACAGAAGAATAAAATATACAGCCATTTTCTGCTGCTCAGGTGGAAGAACAAATGGGCAACTTGTGATTTGTTCTGATATAGAATGTAAAATAATTGTTTATTCACACTCTAATGAGATAATGTGAACTTCATTGAAGGTTTTTTCTTTTAAAATGAAGCAATTAATGGAAATTATATTCTCAAACCTGGAACACATTTATTTAATTGTTTAATTATTAATTAATTTATCTTTAGTGATAATCACAGAATTTTAGAATTTTTTTGTGTTGGAAGGGGCCACCTAGTTCCCCATCTCCCACTATAGGACATTTTCCACTGGACCAGTGTCCTGTTACCAGCCAGAACAGGGTTAATTTTTGCAGTAGCAATGGCTGGGACGCAGAGGTTATCCTGTATCACGTCCCATCACTGCTGGGGGTTGGGGGAAGGAACTCTTCTGGGTAGAAGGGGTTTGTTCTGGATCAGCGTAATGCGGACCGGGAGCAGTTGGGTGGGGCTGATCAGTGTGAATCGTTCACCTCCGGCTTGTACCCTCTGTCGGTGTTGCCGTACTGTTTGTTCCCTTATCTCATTGCTGTTTCCAGCACATCGCTCTTATCTCAACCCATAATCTTTGCAGGGCAGTCGGGGCGGGGGAGGCCGGGAGCAAGAGAGCAGTGCATGGATTCAGTGGGATCACTAAACTGGAGAATAACAGCCCTAAACGAGGACAACAAAGTTGCTCAAAGTCTCATCTCCAAACTGCCCTTGAATACATCCCGGGATGAAGTAGCCACAGCCTGGCAATCTGGGCAACCTGTTCCAGTGCCTCACCACCTGTGATAATCTGCAGATAGCTGGCAAACAACAGGTGCAAAATACTTTAAATAAAATAATTTCCAATTCAATAAGAAAACTTCTATTTTCCTTTCTTCTTTTTAAAAATAGTTGGAGGTGTAATTTTATAATAATTGCATTCTTTTATATAATTGCTTTTTTGAAGCTGTTAAACAGTCTACAAATTATTCTTATAATAAAAAGCATCAAACCTACTTTAAGATCAATAGACATCTTACAAGTCTGACACAAATTTATAGAAATTTATAGAAAATTTAAAGTGCCATTAAATTGATGTAGGAGAAAGATTCAGGTATGGGTGATAGCAAGTTCATGATTTTCATTCTGGTTTGCTTGTTGAACTGACACTTTCACTGTTGATTTAATTCACTCTAGCAGTAGGTCAAGAAAGCACAAAGAATCATAAGAAACTAAAAAGAGAACAATAATTAAAACATGAATCTATACATAAATTGTTTTGTAATGAGCATTGACGTAAGACAAAATACTAAGCATAATTACTATACCTAACACTATGCAGAAGATGGAAAAATTACAAAACAAAAATGTAAGGAAGTAACCCTGGAATCTAGAAAGTAAATATTTTTGATCTGGACCCCAGAAATAAATCTGTGAATGTCTGACTGTACTGTTAAATCTCAGTTTTCTTTAGTTTTGTTGCCTGAAATGTTGTTCCACCACCTTTTGATCACTTAAAATTGCCTGGATTTTGTGGATGTTTCAGTTTCACATACCTGCACAGTGCTTGTACTTGATTATCACATTCACCGATTTCTGTATCTTGTGATCACGGCAGCCAGTAGCAGATTTGTATGACGTAAGTCAATGATCAAACATATGCACTATGATATGCAGCCTCATAAATACAGAGTGGCTGCACAAAGGACACAGGATCTTCTCCTGTATTTTTGTTCTTTTTCAGATATAAGTATTTAAGTCCCATTTAAGTATAAATATATTATTCATTCTGCTTTTCAAATCATGTATATAAAGTATACTATGCTGCGAAATACAAACATTAATTTCCCAGACTTTTAAGACTGCTGTTCAAACAGAAGTAGCATCCAGACTTCCTAAACCAATCTGGTTTCCCCTTGGATTCACAAGCTTTTCTAGAGTTGTCACCAATTCAAGCATAGAGATGTCTCCAGTGCTCATTCCTGTGCCCTGATATAGCTTACTCACTCCATAATGAGATATATAAATCCAAGACCTATTCCCAGCCAAGAGGAGCAAACTGCAGCTGAGGACTGGGTTGATCTATATTTCAGATTATTTCTTTCCTTTTGAGTCTTTCAAAGTTCAGGAATTATTCTCAGCTGAAGACCTGCACCTACAAAAAGGAGAATCATCTTCATTCTGAGTTTTACTCCTGGCAGCTTATCAATCAGCAGGCTGATGGATACCCTCTTAAGCACTTTTGTCCTGTCAGATTTCCATGAAGAGTCTTCATGTTTAACACAAGCCTGAGGCTCTACTAAATGCAATGTATTATGCAAATTCTTAGGATTTGACCAAAGTCTACTCAAAAAAAAAAAAAAAAACCACTGGATTTCAACTACAGATATAAAAATGACCAACTGTTGAGAGTCAAATTTTCTGCCATTATAAGTTATTTTTGCAATCTAATGCCATGTAAAACACATAGAATTAAATACTATCAAACACTGAATTGCCAAAGCTTGAGGCATCTCAGTAAAAAAGAAAAATATTACTATTATTAAAATAATACTACTCTTCACTATGGTGAAGAGCTCTGAAACAATTTAGGAATAAAGTGAATGAGCAACTGTGAAGAATATAATTTACACTTTACAAAATAATTTAGAGTAGTTAACCTACAAGAACACCATTTGCCAAGCAAACAAGTTTCTCTGTTGAGGCCATCTACATGTGACTTACTAAGGCTAATGAGCACAGGTGAGCTGTTGGAGAGGCCGCTAGGGTTCTCAATGAATATGAGTCTGACATATCATAGGAAAACACCACATATTACATGAATATTACTGGGAGAGGAAGTTTCATTAGATGCAGTCTAATTTGCAATTCTTGGTTTGGTCTGACAGCCTGCATATTGGAGAATTTGTATGGCAAGATATGGAGCTGTATATATAAAGCTGTATGCTGTAATAAATGTGCTTGGGACAAATCCTCTTGAAATAACAGAAAAATAAATCAACTCAAATACTGGTGCTAAATATACATTTCTAAAGGAGGGCATAATAATGCATTTTTTTCTAATAACCCCACAGCTTTTTGCTTTGACTAACTTTCAATTAGTAATTTTCCACAATTTGATTGCTCATGGAGTTCCATGTTAGTTCAGTTGTTTTTTCCACCATTTACTGTTCTATAATATATCAAATGAGCAACACAGCTGTGAGTAGTCTGGAGTAGTAGACTGATGAGGAGTGGCTGGAGGAGCTGGGGGTGGTCAGCATAGACAAAAAAATGTGGGGGACATGGTTTAGTTGTGGACTTGGCAGTACTGAGTTAACAGTTAGACTTAATGATCCTAGAAAGCTTCTCCTAAATGATTCTATGATTTTATAAAAATTCTGGCAATAATTATGAATACACATATTCTGTATTTTAATGCAAACTTGTAAAGGTATGTTTGTCATTTTATACAAGTTTAATGACTAAAATGCCCCTGACTCAACAAATTACAATGCAGTTTACATTTAAACTTCACTTGTAAGAGACTGCTTCAAAAGACCAAATAAGGGACATTTAGAAAAACTGTTAAGAAAAAAATTCTTCCTTGCTTCGAGACAATTCTTCATTGTTCTAAGAACAAATAGTTGTAAGGGAAATTAGTGCGAAAAGTCATTATAGTGTTTGTATATTTACCCTTGGAATTGTGTCACTGCAGATTTACTAAAAGTCATCTGAAATTTTGGCCTTCTGGTAGCATTGGATTTCAGTGCTCTATACCTGTCTTATATATAAATATACAGATATGTATATGTATGCACTAAAATATAATAGAAATACAGTCCATCTATCAGTTACTTTTACAGGTGTTTTGGGGAAATGATAAAAAGGACTAAGAAACCAACCTGAATAAGCATCCAGCTGAACTGGCAGAGGTAAAGGTAATGGGTAACAGATGCAAGGGCAAAGCAGCTTTCCTCTGAGATATGCTGGCTCATGTAAGCAGACGCCAGAAATGAAACCTGATGGGGGAAAAAAAGAAAATGTACATATTGGAATTAAACAGAAATAAGTTAATATTAACAATAAGAGGAAAAAAAGTTTGGAAGTAAAACATACACTAAATTACTATTTCAGAGACTCAGGAAAGATATCTTGGACACTTAATATTCACCCAAAGCAGTTATGCTTAAACACTGTCAACCCCTAAAGCAGTTGGATTTGCTGAAGCCTTAGTAGACAAGCTGTGATGTTACATCTAGATATATTTTTGGCTGTAATGGAAAAGAATATTGATACTGCACGGATGTTTTTGTTGTTGCTAGATAATGTTTATCCGAAGTCTAGGGCTTTTTAATTTCCCATGCTCTGCCAGATAACAGGTACTGTACCACTCTTAAATTACTTTTTTTTGGAAATCTGACACCTGACACTCTGCTATGAGAAACCAAGGGTCAAGCTTGAAGAATGAGGAAGCACACCTGAGAGAGAGGGTGTGTGTGGTAAAGAGTCAGGAGAGGCACCCTGGGGCCATCTGCCTGCTGTGAAGGGACCCAGCTCCCAGCAGTGGCAGTCTCAGGTGGTGCATGTGTAACTCCTTAAATGGTGTGAGAATGTTCAGGCAGTGCCCTCTCCACACACCGCACCCTTATATGACCAGACTACAGAGAGACTAAATATTTATTGTTTAAAATTGTTCCCATGCAACATTAAACACAGGTTTTGCAATTGGGGTGCAGATTTGCCTGTATAAGACTAAGAGAGATGTTATCTTATGATTTGAATAAATCCAGATATTTTATCAAGTAAACAAACAAATTCAAGGCATTTACTGTCTTCAGGCCATCAGACTTGTAGGAATATTATGCCTCAGCCCCTAAGATAGCAATACTGGACAAAAGGCAGGAAGCAACTATTCCTTTGTCTAATACCATACCAGGTTTTCACATACGCAAGGCAGTTACAGTTTGGGGTTTTTCCACAAATATGCCAAATATCAAAGGACTATATGTTGGCTGGACAAGTAGTCAATGCATTGTGTAAGGAACAAAGGTACTCCAACTCTGACTGCAGTGAATGTAGCTAGACAATTTCAACAGAGCATTTTAAATTAAAACACAACTCAGAAACATTAAGCTCTGTCTTCTGTAAATTTCTTTACAGAAGAAATGGCGCTACAAGCAAAATTCATAAAACACTTAAAGTGTTCACATAAAGAAAGGTTCTACTCATCCACTGTGCTGATCATTTTCTCTTTGCCTGACAAAAGTACTACTTTTTTCACCAACAGCCCATTGGCTTGTTAGTAACAGAAAGTAATGGGCTATGGAGACAGATTTGATGTACATAAAATCGAGAGATGGGATAGGTAAGAAAGTTAAAGCAAATTAAGTGATTTGGATACATGTGGACACTGTATTTGCAACAAAATACTCATATGGTACTGATTAACCCTTACATGTCTCTTTATCATAAAAGTACCCTTATAAAGACAGTATAATGTTACCTCATCATGAAGAATAACAATGAGCAACTGGGGAACAAGTAGACTAAAAATAATTATGAAAAGCATTTCAAAATCTAAAGAAAAAAAATGCACATTCAATATTTTATGTGGTATTTATCAGCTTCTGCTGAGAACTGGCATCTGATCATGACCATATAACCATTCAGTTATTAAAAGGTTAACCCACAGATTAATAATGACTGGTCTTTGCCAAATTCTGACACTGCTGAAAGAAATCCCATCATCTGGAGTGGGTTACACACAATTGAAATATGTCTACAATAGCTGTCACCCATGAGGGATAAACAAGAAGTGCTTGTGGAAACAACTCCACAGCACCAGCTCTCTCAAACACTACCAGTAGTAATTTGTCTAAGACTTGAGCAAATGCTTCTACTGATAACAAGCATCGGACAACAAAGGGTGGAAAGGCTTTATAACCTTTTGCTCTCTGAAGGCTTGTGTATATGTCAAGGACAAACTCCAGGCTAGAGTCAAATAGGGGATGCAAACACAAAAGCAGACTGATGGAGTTCTGGAAATATTACTTTTAACCCCTTTTGGACTGAATGTTGGCTTGAAAGCATTTTGCATTTATAACCAAGAAGCTATAATTCCTAACACTCTCCTGTTATTCAAGAAAAATAAGGTTTTGCATATTTAAAAAGAGGAGTGTATCACTATATCAACAGTTTTCCAATTAAAACAATGCAAAGAGTCCAAATATGTGCTAAAAATGCATATCTTTGACAGAAACTGACTTTTCTTAAAGGAACAAGACAGCTGCTTGTTGGGGTAATCACTCAGCTAAGAATTCACTGAATTTAGTGGCCTTAGAGTATTTTAGGAAAAAAAAAAAGGTGAAATATAAAGTTTTCATATCTTGTTATCTTGTATCTTGGTTGGAAGCTACAAATAAGAGTTGGTTTATAACACAAAAAACCCCGCAAACCAATAATATGCCTTCCCAATAATGCGTTCCTTGGACTAATTGCCCCATGTCTTCTGTACCTCACTTAGTTATTAACTGTAGGCTGCAACATTTTATAACAAGGAACATATTACTTTAATAACAAAAATATGTGCCATCTATTGGGACAAATTATACACTCCTGAATCTTTAAAATATATGCTCATTATAGCACCAACTGTCCAGAGCTCTTTTTACAGAGAACTTACAGTTTAAATAGCCCTTTTCAATCTTTATATATTGACATTTAGTTCTATGATGAAATGATAACATAATGCTTCTTCCTCATTCTTGTCAAGGTGATTAGTTGTGGTGCTTTTATAGTGGAGGCATTCATGGAAGTGACTTTCTAAGAGAAGCTGCTAGCAGTCTCCCCCGTGTCTGACAAAAAGATCAATCAGTAATTAATTTCAAGAATTGGCAATCTGTTAAACCACTAAGAAAACTGTACATGCCTCTGTGAAGATACATGTTAAAGATGAAAAAAGCCCAGAGGCATCTCTTTCCCTTCCAGTCTGGAGGCAGGTGACAAGGCTGGCCTGGCCCCTGTCTCAGGGGTTCACCCTTCCTGGGCGCCATCGGCTGTCAGGCAGGCCGGGGGCAGGCCGTGTGGCTGAGGCCGGCTCCAAACATCTTGCTGCTGAGCTGGGATCCTCCAGGCCCCCAGAGCAGCCAGGGCCAGGCCAGCCTGGCCAAGATTCTGCCGCTGTTGGGGTTCACCCGCAACCACTGGGCAGGAAGAGGAGAAGCCATCAGCCCTGGTGTGCTGCTGCTGAGCTCTGGCCTGGCTGCTAGGATCCTAGCCGCCCTCCCAGCCCAGCTGCAGCTCCGGCCGAAAGCTGTCGGGCCCGGCCAGGGCCAGGTGACCATCTGCAGCCCCCAGGTGGGATATTAACTTCAATCCTCCCCCGAGTGAGGGAAAAGGATGAAGTGCGGGCATGTAGAACAACAACATGAAGACATCAAGGTCAGTGAAGAGGAAGTCAAGTCCCAGATGGGAGAAATGAGGAGATGCCTTGATCTTAGGGCTGAAATCCTTTTGTAAAGCTATGGAGAAAAATGTAATTGACACATCAGTCTTTTTTCCCTGTAACTCGCTGAAGAAATATGGGGAGATAGATTGTTCAAACCCATGCCGAAGCAAGCATTGTTGAAATAGCTGTGAATTTGAGAAGTTTGAACAGAAAGAGAGAAGAATGATGAAAACCTCCAGGGTGAGAAGAAGATCTCTGTTTACAGAGATGAAGATGATCTCAGAGATAGTTAAAGAGAACCTTTGCTTATGAAGAGCTCATCCTTAAAACAGTACTTCATAACTTGACAAGGCCCATAAACAAAGCTGTAGGAAAAACGTGAAAAATGGGAGGAACTTCACGATTGCAGATTTTCTGGGTGGCTGCTATTCATGAAAATTAGAAACCCCGAGAGAACTATTTTCTTGTGGAGCAGTCTCCATAAATTAACAAGAGGGACTTTTCTCCCTAAGTTAACTGAAGAAAGACTATTCTAGAAGTGATAAACTGACTGAATTGTTTTTGTACATTGTTAGTGAGAAAGAAAAAGTTGTAGGGGGGAGGAAAAGTGTTCTAAAGGTCTTATTCTGATTCTTAGTATTCTTTCTTTTAGTCACTGTTAATAAAGCTTTCTTCATATTCTTTTAAAATTTTGAGCCTGCTTTGCCTTACTCCTAATTCAATCTCACAGCAAAAAAATAAGTAAGCATATTCTAGTGAGTGCACTGGCGTTCGGCCAGCACTGAAAACCTCCAAATCAGTCTTGACCCAAAATTATTTAATTGATAATCCCTTAAATAACTCAAGTAGCAGGCTGATACTTTTAGTAATTTGACTGTGATGGTTCCATACCACACTGAAAATTATGGTGGTAGCATATAATTCAAAATGTTCCCCTTGGCAGTGAAAAAAAAAAAAAAAAGTTAAAAAATAAGATAAATAAATGCACTTCCAAAAAGCTCTTTGACACGGTCCCCATCTGATAGTCATTTACTCAGCTAATCAAAGGACACTGCAATTCTTTTTAAACTTTAAAATAATTATCTACCAATTATTTGAAGAAAATTATTACCAGGTGATTCCATCTAAGTCATCACACCAAACTATAAATAAGTAACATTAGATGATTTACAAAATTATATATTCCCAGAGGAAGACCAAGCCCATCTACACCACCACTGGACCTTCAGAGGAAAACTACACCCTTCTACAGCATCACTGCTCCAACAGTCAGAAGAAAATCTGTCACTTCAGGAGGACTGCAGCCACCATTTAATTGGACTGCTACCAACACCCTGATCCACAGGGTGTCAGGTTGTAATTTCACTCTGTCAGTTTTGTATAGCTGCATTTTTATTTTTATTTTTCCTAATAAAGAACTGTTATGACTACTCCCATATCTTTGCCTGAGAGGCCTCTTAATTTCAAAGTTATGATAATCCGGAGGGAAGGGGTTGACATTTTCCATTTCAAGAGAGGCTACTGCCTTCCTTAGCAGACACCTGTCTTTTCAAACCAAAACGTGTATGAAGAATATTTTTCTACTGCTGTTTCCAAGTGGTAGGCTGTATCTGAACATCTCTCCTCTACTAGACTTGCTCCAAGAGGTCCATGCCCCTTCTGGGATGGAAACCTCAGACCTGATTGGGGTCTCATGAGAGCAGAGCAGAGGGGCCAAATACTGTCCCTCAGCCTGCTGGATGCACTGCTTTGGATGCAGCCCATGATGCAGCTGTCTTTTTAGGCAGATAAATGGTAATCCCTCAGTGATCATCACTCAGTGATCATCATCCAGTGATCATCAGTGGTACACCCAGCTTTCCTTCCCATTTTAAATGAATTACTTCTTGGTGCAGAATTTTGCTGCTAGCCTACAAGTTATGACAGTTCAACTTGTTCTGGAAAATATTCCTTTATTTCATTCTTCAGTTTTCAAAATTATTCACAGCTTTATATATGCTACCCCACTACCCCTTAGTGTCAGCGCTTCTCTACTTTCCCACCATTGGTGCATTTTGCCTGGGCGTGTTATTTTCTGTCCCATAAACCTGGGCTTTAGAACCAGTACAACACCTCTATTTGTCACTCTCTCATTGTTGTCTTTTCCCCTTAGCCTGTGTCTTCTCAGATCTGAGTTCCTAGACTAATCCTCCTCCATTACTATTTTACTTATTCTTGTGACACATTCTTGTCAAAGAAAACTATCAGACTAGTTTGGTATGATCTAAGTACAAGTACATGTGAGCATTCCCTCCTTTATTTATCACTACTGTCGACAGAATTTTTTTTAACTCTTAGATGCTTCTGATACTGTATTAATGGGCCTCCAGTTGCCAATATTAATTGTTTTGTATTATATATTACTCTTAATATATTATTTTCCAGTCAGATAATGGCACTCGGAAACACAAGATTTTTTAAAAGCACTTGCTGTGAGACCTGCAAGACATTCTACAAGTGTTGTCAAAGTTAGGACTGGGAGCTTTTCTGTTTCAAACTTTGAACACACCTATCCTTTGAATGTTCCTTCTCTCTTGGTGTCCACAACCTTCACTCCATGCTACCAACTCTACTATCTTGTCTTTATCTCAGTGGTGACCTTTAACATCACTATCTTCACTGACGATGTGAAGATTGAACTTTTTTCTGTTTGGAGTCACATCTAATGTATTTACTTTTCCTGCCTCACTGCAAATTTTTACCAGAAATTTTACATTATTCTCTTTTCATCTATATAAAAGAAACCCCACCCACCTACTACTGGGCTCATAAGACAGAGAGTTTGGATGTTATTGGCATAAAAGATTTGGTAATCAGGATGCCTTGGCAAGAGCAAACAGAACTTACTGGAAAAGAAAATTACATCGACTTCTGCAAGCAAGAGATGTTGTAAAAAGTGTAAGTTTGTTTATATGATGATTAACTCAATCATAGTAGTAAAACATTACTGCTCTTCCTAATACAGCCCACAAACATATGTAGTCCACAATAGGATTGGATTCTTCTGACCACCTCAGAGTCTCTTCATCTCTCCCATCATTGCCAATAACTGGTACCTCTATGTGAGGAAAATTACTGGCCTGACTGGCAGCAGTCGGCAAGCCCCTGAAATGATTGTGATGGTGAGAGGTCCATGTTTGGGCCCATAACCCCCTGCCTGCTGCAACATGACATGAAACCATGCTTGCCCTTTTGGGCAAGCATAGATCCCCCATCCCAAAGCACAACCTCAAGTCATTTTTACTATGGGTGTCACACATGCTCCCCAATGCCACCCCTTCTTCTATATTTGCTCCCTGCTTCTGGGACAAGGTCAGTGTAAAGCTCTACGTCCTGGCTACACTGTGTGGCCATGAGGCAGAGCTACAAATGCTTCCTCCTTGGAGGCCAAGCATGGAAGTGATTAAAAAGGAGGGAGGGAGGAAGCCTGTAAGGGCACTGCTGAGATGGTCCCCGCAACCATGCCAGATTTAAATCTGCCCAGGTCCCTCTCCCCATCTCGCATCCTCATGCCCTCCATGCTGAGTGCCACGGATAGAGCCTGGTTGCCACCTCCAGTCTCACCATCACACCACCAGCAATCCCTTATGCAGCAAACACTGACTCCAGCAGTGTAGGGCAGCCTGATCCTTTTGAGCCCAGCCTTGGAAAAGATCCGGTCTTATTCCCTTTGGATATACATAATAATTGGTTACAGATAAAAAAGAAAGCCCTTAAAGACAGGGACTTTGACACTGCAGCAGAAATCTTTTTGGCCCCTGTGCAACTTGGCCCAAAGTGGGGAAATCCACAATGGGACCCCCTAGGTCACTCAAAAATTAAGAAACTGCACCGTACCACAGCAGAATATGGACTGAGGTCCCCTTGCTTAAGTAATTTATGAAGAGCAACTTTTACTACTCACCTCATGACTCCTCATGATAAGTTTTTGGCAAATCTTTTGCTCACACTGCCACAATATGCAATATTTATGGCACAATGGAAAAAAAGACTGGAGAATTTAATTATAACATACGCAGGGTATGCAAACCAAGCCCTTGCTGGCTTAACTATTATCACCTTATGGGGGAAGGGGTGCATACCAATCCTAATGTCCAAGCTGCCTTACTGAGAGAAGCCCTAGTGGGTGTCACAGACACATCTTGTTTGGCATTTCTTAAGGTTCCTGATGCCAAAACCCCACAACAGTCCTTCATAAATATCAAACAAGGTCCACAAGAGTCCTATATGCAGTTTGTGGACAGATTAAAACAAACACTGGAGAGACAAATGAATAATTGTCAAGCAAGGGAAATTATACTCCTCAAATTTGCCATAGAAAATGCTAATGGGGACTATAAACACTTTTTGAAATCTCTGCCCCCTGAAACTGAACACACTTTACTCCAAATGATACAAACATGCAACCGCTTGGGGACACAACAACACAGCGCAGCAATCACATATCAAGCCGTGGGGCAGGACATAGCGGATGCTTTTGCTGCCCTGAAATTAACCTCTGGAAAGCAGCTGGTTTGTTTTGGCTGTGGGGAATCTGGATGCATTACAAGAGACTACCAAAAAGTGCAAAACCCCAAAGCCCCAGGTATTATACCTTTGCTGTCAGAAAGGCCCTCATTTCGCTAGTCTATGCCGCTCAAAGTTTCACCAGAATGGCCAGCCTTTACAAGGAAACTCATCTTGGAGCGTGGAGCAGCACGATGCAATGACACAAATCCCACAGCCAATGCAGCAATCAGGAGCACCTGTCAAATTCCACCCGGCCCTGCCCCACCTGCCGGACCCTGGTCATTGAGCTACAACCAGCCACCAGAGGCAGTGCAGGAACGGACCTGGCAACCTCCAACACAGTAATGGTGCTTGATTAATCTGGTAATTTGCTTCCCACAGGAGTTTTTGGACCACCAGGACAGCATATGCATGCTTTGCTTTTGGGCCAATCATCCCCTTCAATAACAGAATTGGTTGTTCTCCCTGGGGCTATTGACTCTGACTCAGCCAGGGTAATACAGATCATGGCTTGGAG
Source organism: Ammospiza nelsoni (assembly GCF_027579445.1). Lineage (NCBI taxonomy): Eukaryota > Metazoa > Chordata > Aves > Passeriformes > Passerellidae > Ammospiza > Ammospiza nelsoni. The sequence continues at coordinate 68,508,688 of NC_080669.1, read as the reverse complement.
CCCCCACCTGCCCTGTGCAGTCCCGGCCAGGAGCAATGTAGCCCTACTCATACTTTTCCCCGCAGCACCCCTATCTGCACCCCCGGTAGCTGAATAGAGGGAAGGGAGGGGTTGGTTCCATAGGGGTCCCACAAATTTTTTGGACACAATGTATCACATCTCAGTGTCCCACATACCAGTGCAAAGTGACTCTGAAAGACAGGGACATCATTTTAACAGAATTGGTTGATACTAGTGCACATGTGACTGATATCTCAAAAAGCCAATGGCCCAGTGATTGGCCATTAACGACTGTGCCTCAGATACTCTCAGGTGTGGGTGGGAATAGTCAAAGATTGCCAAGTCAACACAAGGTGCAAATAACCAGGTGTGATGGGCAGATAGGCACAGTTAAACCATTTGTGCTGTCAGTCTCTCTGGTTTTGTGGAGGAGTGATGTGTTGACACAGTGGGAATTTTTATATTTTCATATAGGGGTCATTGGGATACATGGCACCCCCAAACTTACTTGGAAAACTTCTGACCCTCTGTAGGTGAACCAGTGGTCCCTGTAATTAGACAAACTGTGCATATTAAAAGAACTAATACACCTGGAAAAAGGACATATAGTCCCATCTAATAGTCCTTGGAATTCCCCTGTGTTTGCGATCAGAAAGCAATCTGGGGGGCGGAGGCTGTTGCATGACTTGCAGAAAATAAATGAAGTAATAGAAGAAATGGGAGCCCTCCAACTGGCTTCCCTTTCCCTTCCATGATCCCCAGAAACTGGCACACGGCAATGATTGATTTAAAAGATTGTTTCTTTGATATTCTGCTGCATCTGGACAATGGAGCAAAATTCAGCTTTTCTGTACTGAGCATTAGTATGTAGCACCACTGATTTGATATCACTGGGTGGTATTATCCAAAGGCATATTATCCAAAGTGCAACAGCCAGTGGTTGGCTATTTGCCAATGGTATGTTGCAAGGACCCTAAGTCCGATTCGGGAACATATGCCTGATGTTCTATTGTATCATTATATGGACGATATTCTTATTTCTGCAGAAACTGTGATTTGAATGGAAGAAGCAGTACTGGCTGTCAGCCAGGCTGTTACATCAGCAGGTGATCATTGCCTCTGAAAAGGTTCAAAAGACATCCACATGGAAATATCTGGGCTGTCGCATAGGAATGTACTCTATTTCAGCACAACCTTTGCAAATTATAAAAGAAATCAAAACTCTGCATGATGCACAAAAATTGCTAGGGACCATAAACTGTGTTCCTCCCTTGCTTGGAATCTCAAATGTAGGTTTGGAGCCATTGTTTGCCCTTTTAAAGGGAGAGCCTGACCTCTTATCATCTAGACATTTAAACACAAAGGCACAAGTTGTGCTTCTAAAAGTAACTGATGCTATCTCACAAAGGCAATCAGCTCGCTAGGCTAGGCTCCAGAGTTACTTCTATGGTTAATCATTTTAAACCCTGACAGTCAATCACATGCCTTGATATTTCAGTGGGACTCAGAAAAAACCTCTGTAACTATCAAATGGGTCTTTTTTCCTAATATTATGTCCAAGACTATTTCAATTCAAGATGAACTTATGGCCATGTTTATTGTCAAAGTTCATCAAAGAATGACCTCCTTGTCTGGAAGGGATTTTGACTATACATTTTTATCTCTTACAATGTTCTATTTTGATTGGTTGCTACAGAAATCAGAGAAATTGCAAATAGCTTCAGCAGATTACCCAAGGCAGACATATATCCATCCACACAAGCACAAGATGTTAAGCTGTTCTTTTAATTTGCTCCCAAAGCCAAGGAGAAGTGAGACTTCTTTGCAAGATATGGCAATATTCACAGATGGTTCTTGGAAAACCTGTAAATCACTGATTCCATGGAGTTATTCTGGAATGGGAGCTTGGCAATCTGATATTGCTGTTGCTGAATGGTCTCCCCAAGTTGTAGAATTAGTTGCTGTGGTCAGTGTTTCAGAAATTCAGCTCACCTTTTAGCCTAATTACTGACCCTAACTGCTGCCTATGTCACAGGAGCTGTATCTGAAGCAGAAGCCTCTGTCTTAAAACAAGTTAAAATTAGATTCTTTTTTACTGGTTGAAACTACTGGTTTTTATTTTAAATCAAAGGATTGCTCCTTACTTTGTTATGCATATAAGGTTGTATTCCAATCTGCCTGGATTTCTTACAGAAGGCAATGCCCAGGCAGACTTGTTAATCCTACTGGTGCAATATGTTTTACCAAAGAGAACAGAGCAGGCTAGTCACTCACTTTTCACCAAAACGCTGTGAGTTTAGACTTTTGAGTTCACTCCAGTACAAGCTTCTAGTATTTTTGCTACAAGTCATGTCAGCATTGCTCTCTTCCTAATGTGAACACGGGGTCAACCTAAGAGGTCTACAGAGCCTACAATTTTGACAAACAGACGTGACACACTTTCCTGAATTTGGCCATTAGAAATTTGTGCATACTTCTATTTATATGCTTTCAGGTGATCTGTTTGCCTCAGCTCACATAATAGAAACAGCAAAGGATGCTTGCCATCATTTCAGTGCTGCCTTTGCCACATTAGAAACAGATTAGGAGAGATACTGGGCCCGCATACATTTCCCATAAAGTCGCAAATTTTTTCTCCTTATGGGGAATTACCCACAAGATGAGCGTACCCCCCTCACCCACCAGGCAGTCCATTATAGAGCGAGCCCATGGCTCCCTCAAGCATCTCCTGGCCCAACAGAAGGAGGAGCTGGAGACACACCTGCTGAAAGACTACAGAAAGCCCTATATATTTTTAATTTTTTGAACTGTCCAATAATGGACTTAAATCCCCCTATGACTAGGCATCATCCACATAGCTTTTGTGCAAGGAGAAACCATCAGTACTGATCTGTGACCCAGAATCTGGTAAAATCCTTGGACCTTATCCTTTGATCACATGGGGAGAGGTTTTGCTTGTATCTCTACAAAGAAGGGACCACACTGGATCTCTGCAAGGAATGTGAAATTGTTCCAGGAACCTCTACCAGAAGCTGATGGAGACCAGGATGCTATCAAGCTCTCAGAAGAGGAGGGAGGGAGGAACCACACTGAGACTGCAATTCCTGAGTAACATCTTTTGTCCCACCTGCAAAGGAAACTGTGAACCTTGGGTTTTATGTCAGTGTAAAAAGTGTGCTATCTGTGATATCGCAGAGTCCTTTCAACAAAACCATTTATGATGTGGAGTTACAAATAAGGTAAAAGACCATTGAATTTTTAATTGTAGTAGGCCAAGAGGAAAGAGACAGACCTCTGTTGCCACATTTCTCTTCACAGAGAAAAGCAAATTACAATTCTTCCCAAGAATTCTTCCCAAGAATTTCTGGGTTTCACGTTCTCTGAACCTCAGAGAAAGAAAAAACAATTCTTATCTCATTTACTGCTCCCATGTTGTTCTCAAGCGGAGTGCATCATGGAAGATTGTTTACCTGAAAGGAATTGATAATTGGATTCTGGTGTGAGTGTTTTGATTCACTGACCAATGGAATCCAGGACTGTGTGTGTTGGGACTGTTGGCTGACAGTCATGAGATGCTGTGCAGCGGAGTGCAGTTAAATGCTTGGCAGATTCAGTTTAGATGTAACATAATATAATGTAATATAGTATAGAATAATATAGTATAATAAAGTAATTAATTAGTCTTCTCATAAGATGGAGCCCTCCTAATCATTCCTCTCCTTCGTCAGGGGCAAAAATATCTACTATAGACCTTGCCTCCCTATTCTCAGGAGGGAAGTTTTGAGGGAATCTGAAAACAGCCATATTTGCAAACAAAACAAATTAGTTTCTTATATCTGGCTAGTCCCAGAATGCGCTTGGGAAGAAAAAAAAAGGGAATGTGCTAAAAGACATACTTGGAAACTAAAGTCCAAAAAGGGGGTTTCTGCCACACATAGTTAAGGATAAAACATGTGGTTAAATCAGATGCTATGCTTATGCTTATTAGCACTGCTTGCTTTTATTTGCACAGCCTGGCCTGTTGACCAACCCAAAACAAATGTCTGGATAACTCTGGCTAATGTAACAAAACAAGATAGCCTATGCTTGGCTACTGTATCCCCAGAAAATCCACTTTCAATCTGTCTAGTCGGCTTGCCATTAGGTGACTGGCCAATACCAAAAAATAATGACAGCGTGGTGCAGAGTTCAGATACTGTTGATGCAGGGGTTCAGTGGGCCTCTTACCTGCCTGAAGCACCCTTAGAGCCCCAAGAATTAGAGATTCTGAGTTCTGTGAAAATGGATTTTCTTGTTAATTTTAAATACACGGGAAGAAATCAGTCTAAAGCTTGGGATTTCTCTCTATCAACCCATGTAAAAGAATCAAATCTTTTGGTGCACTTATACTTCTGGTAGCCCTTCTAAATCCTGTAATGCCCCCCTATAGCTGCCATCAGGAATGTTTTTTGTTTTTGGCAATCAGGCCCAGGCTGCTCTCCATTCGCACATAAAAGGAGGTACCTTTAGTTTGGGACAATTAACTGTGCTAACACCTAATGCATCCATAATTTTACAGCACAGATATCCCCACACAATAAAGCACAGTTTACATGCACTTGATGAATACTGTGATGATGAATTGCCTTTGTGGACTGAGATCCAGATGAATTGGGCCTCTTTTCTTTGGCCAGGCCCGGCTGCAAAAAAGGCTTTGAGTCAATTAAATAAGGTAGCTTGCTGGCTGGCAAAACAAATGAGTGCAACCAGCTCTGCTTTATCAAACTTATTAATAGATGTTGACAGTGTAAGGCACACTACTTTACAAAACAGGGCTGCAATAGATTTTTTGCTTTTAGCACGTCATGGCTGTGAAGATTTGGATGGAATGTGTTGCATGAACATTTCTAATCACTCGGAATCTATCCATAAAACTATACAGCAGCTAAAGGATAGTGTGTTTAAACTAAGAGTAGAATCTGGATCTTAGCTAGATAACCTATTTAGTGGCTGGGTTTAGCACCCTGGCAAAAGGATTTTTGAGGGATAGGTATGAATGTGATGATTTTGCTAATAATTGTATTAATCATGATACCTTGCTTGCTTCAATGTGAGCAGAGATTAATTAATAAGACCATTAAAGGAGTGTTTTTGGTTGACACACAAGGGGAGATATTGAGGCACACAAGACAGAGAGTACTTTGGACGTTATTGGCATATAAGATTTGGTAATCAGGATGCCTTGGGAAGAGCAAACAGAACTCCGAGGATTAAATCAAGACTAGCTGAAGATAAAATCAAGACTTACCAGAAAAGAAAATTACATCAAGACTTCTGCAAGCAAGAGATGTTGTAAAAAGTGTAAGTTTGTTTATGTGATGATTAACTCAATCATTGTAGTAAAACATTACTACTCTTCCTAAAATAGTCCACAAACATATGTAGTCCACAATAGGATTGGATTCTTCTGACCATCTCACAGTCTCCCCATCTCTCTCATCATCGCTGATAACCTACCAACCAACTAACCAACCAACTTTAATAAAAATTCCACACAAGAAGACAACACTATTGTCAACGAAACCAAACATACAAAATTTATTCACTGACGCCAACTATAGATGATGTGACCAATTCAATGAGCTTTCTAATGATTATAGAATTTATTAAACTCTAAGTTCAGAATTAGCAGACCTTAACTTGGCCTCATAACAGAAATTTACAGAGAAAACAATGAGTCTAATTTGCCATTTTAATATTGTACAAAAGAGAAAAAGGAAAGACCAGAAGACTAAAGAAATTCCATACCAATCAGGTATAAAAAAATCAAGGGAGAAGTAAGTTATCTGAAAACTGAAGTAAGAATTATGTATGAAAAATAAATAAGTGCAACACAAAGTAGTAGTAATTCCAATTTGTCATGGTAGTGCTGAAATGCTACCATTTATTAGACTTTAAAATAAGGATACAGCACATGACACAAGGAAACTAATTTTATCTTTACATTGCAACAAATGTGGAAATACTAAATACTTTGCCCCAGACTATTCTAGTAAGACCAGCCTTCAGGGATATGCCATGTCCCAGAAACTAGGGGATAAGGCTGGAGCAAGGAAGATATACCCTTTGTGGAAGAGGATTAGAACAGGGAATAATTTAGCACATGGGACCATGGTACCTGATGGGATGCCCACGTGAGTGTTGACTGAGCTGGCTGTTGTCATTGCAAGACCACTTGAGATAACCTTTCAACAACTAGGTGATTAGGAAGTGCCCAAAGACTGGAGGAAAGCAAAGGTCAAGAAATGCAAGGAGGAGGATCAGGGCAACTACAATTTGGTCAGTCTCACCTCTACCCTTGGGAATGTGACGGAGCAGCAAATCCTGCAAACAATTGGCAGGCACATTAAGGATGAGACAATCACCAGAAGCCAGCATGGTTTCAGAGAGGGAAAGTCATGCTTGACCAACTTGATAAACTTCTGTGATGAAGTCACTGGCCTGGTAGATGAAGTGAGAGCAGCATATATTGTCTACCTGGACTTTAGTAAAGTCCACCTGGACTGTTTGTCTACCTGGACTTTGACATTTTCTCTGGCAAGATATTCATAGGTGAGCTGTTGACTTGCAGGCTGGAAATGCAGACTGTGAGGCTGACTCAAAACTAGTTTGAACTTCCTTGAAAGTACTGATTATAAGTGATTTATGTGACAACACTTCAGAACTGTTCAAAGAACTACAATGAATTTGAATGAATTTGAAGCACTGTGACAAAAGAAAGAATATTCCTTAAAAAAAAAAAAATAAAGAAAATGTTTTTCCTTGCATTTTGTGGCAAACCACATGACAAAATTTATTTCCATCCAGAGAATGAACACTCAGTGAGAAGGACCGGAAGGTTTGTCTTTTAAAAACCGTAGGTAACTGATTTACCATGTTCCAGTCAACTCTGGATAGGGCTGTCTAAATGTTCTGTCCCAATTTTTCAGCCCGACAATGCAATAAATACTGAAAAAAATATTTTACCAATAACTAAATCTATGCACAATTAGCCATAAAAGTTGTAAAACAGGAAGTTTCAGCACTGATACTGCAAGTGTTAAAACCCTGAGAGGGTTAGTAAAACAAAAGGTAAAAAATAAATAAAGCAGTAAAACATAATTTATAGTTTTAAGAACTGAAAAATGTTTTCACAAGGGGAGAATAAATCTGAGAAGAATAATCTTTCCCAATTGCAAGAAGTGATGAAAAGGCAGCATGCTGTGACGGGTCATGAAGAAAGAAAGAGAATGTCTTGCAATACTTTAGGGGAGGAGCTGTGGAGAAGTTAATCCCAGCAAATATAAAAGCATCAAGCAGCTGAACAACAAGCATTTAGCCCTGGAAGAGGGCACAGGCATAAGGTCTGACAAATCTGCTCACAACAATTTTACTTTCCCATTTCAGAAAGAAGCACTCTGCCTCCTGCAGCTGAGAAAAAGATCCTTCCCGCCTAGAGAAACCCATAGAGCAACTGGTCAACTCTTTTAAAACATTTTGGAGTGTGCCTGTGAAGAACACATCAGTATATTTATGCCACATTTTGGAAATTTATGGAAAATGCTGTTTCACAGTATGAACCCACAAAGCTTTATACCTTCTCTTCTTCTAGACAGAAATGGGTTCTTACATGTCTTACTGAAATGGATCCTAACAGTGGCCATCCAATTTCTTTTTACATTAAACAATTTTTTGTCTTTTATCAATTTTATTAAATTGTCTACATGGAGATTGTCTGCCTTACAGAGATGTTTTATATGGAATTATATTAAAAAAGAAGAGAAAACAAAGAGCCGAACCACATGCTATCTATGATTATACCAACCCAATCTCAATAGAGGAACAGTATCAAGACCATAATTTAAACTGCTGTTCCTTTTGTTGGATTTAATTGCAATGAGCAATAACATAGGAAAATAAACACATTTAAACTCTCATGGCCTCACTGAACTGCTCTCTTATGCTTTGATTTTACTTTATATGGCAAAAGAAAGGGGTTCCCCCCTTGAACACAGGGACACTGCTTAATAATAGTATGTATGAATCATACTTTTTGTTGCTACTTCATAGGACTGGACAGCACTGATGTGAGCCAAGTATTCTTGTGTTTTGTGTTCTGATATTAAATGCCAGGACAAAAATACCCACAAGGGATGTACAAAAAACTAGAGAGATTCATGGCCACCAGCAAATATTCTAAGTCACTCTTTCTGGAAAAAGTAACAATACAACATACAGCATGTATCAGAGCACAGAGAAAAAAGTTATATTAGTTAGAAAATGCAAAATATGGTATTTAACTGGGTGAAAGTTCCCTAACTACCTTTTTATTTCATATTTATTTTGTATTAATATTTTTTAAATAAGGAGGTAAAGTTCCTTTGTGAATTTATGTGAATGCTAAATGACATTAAATGAATGCTAAATGATTAAGTGGTTTATTTGAGAGGAGTGCTTTATAATTGACACCACAAAAAAAAAAAAAAAAAAATATGTGGGTAAAGCTTTATTTGTGTTTTCAGTTAAGTCAGTGAACATACATACTAAAAAATAAGTACCTTATGAACATCAGCACCAAAATCTTACTCTATAATTTGTGCACATATTGTATTTTAAAGCTATTTTATGTTTATTATTTATTTGCTTATATTGTTTATTCCTTATCACTATAAAATGACATTGTAAGAAAAGCCAAATAGCAAACTGAAATAAAATACCTTGGAATGCTGAAACTACATTTACAACAGTGACCCTCGATGCTTTTGTAAACATGTTTACACTTTATTAAGCAGCAGATCTGGCAATCATTTTCAGTAGTGATTAAACATCAGTAACCATATCTTAGTCATTCCTTTCCCCCAGCTGGGCAGCAAGGAAGTTGGTTTCATGCTGGTTTCAATCCCTGCCCTCTTTGCTTCCCACTTTTAGGCACATGGACTTATTTGTTTTTGCATCTCTGAGCAAGGAGGTAGCAATCTGAGAGTGCAGGATAGAGGTAGGAGGGTGTGAGGCACCATGATGCAGAGCACAGAAGCTCACAGCTGGCTATGCAGTTGAAGCTAGCTGTTGGGGAAAGACTGGAGTAGCTCACACCCTCCTCAAAACAAGCCTGACACAAGCACCCAACTGCATAAGGTCCTCTAACACAGTTTGTCTTCTGCTCCATTTGCTCCTTACAAATAATATGTTTAGGAAAAATAAGGACTGACATGTTCTTAGAAGGTCCTAATCCATTTAGTTTTACAACCAGATTCAGAAAGATGTATCCAGCATACTGGCCTGTAAAAAGTTTTTGTTATCACCTTCATTTAGATCTGCAATAAAGATACATGTTGTTTTTGTTACTCATTACAGAAAAAGAGCCAGACATCCTGTCCTGCCACAAGATTCACAATAACATAATAGTTTTTATGTAATGATGCAAAGAGAAGCTGAAAAGTCTTCTTTGTAAAACTATCAAAAAAATTCTCTATAATCTCCCAGGTTCAAGTACTCGCACAGAGCTCAAGGCTCTGCTCCGAATGTGCTGATTTGGCAGGTCCAAAACAAGCTCCTCTGATGGACCTTGATTTTTTACAGTAAGATCTGTGTGATATTGTTTTCTATCTAGAAGCTCAGATAAGACCCTGAGCAGATCTGCCTTGACATTTTAATTTACTTTGGAGGTTTCTCAGGTTGGATCTATATTCACTTATGGGGTTTATCAAAAAAAGCCTTCAATAACATGGCTTCTTGCTTCCTACATTTCTGGATGGGGTTTTTCTTGAAGTTCAGGTATAATTTTCCAGCAAAAAGTACACACAAATTTGATGACATGATCATTTATGAACTCTAAACTGAATTTAGGACTCTATCCAGGTCCAACGAAATGTAATGTTGGGCAAGTAAAATTACAGCAAGGGAAAAACATCTGATGACCTCTGATCCATTGTGTAAATAGTTTGGAATGGTCAGTGCCCCATGTCCCATGGTCAATGCTCCAAGCCTGTCAGTGTTTAGGAGGCATTTGGACAACACCCTTACAAAAATGCTTGAGCAATTATGCGTCCTTGAAGTGATCAGGCCATGGGACTCAATGATTATTGTAGGTCCCTTCCAATCAGAGCTATTGTAAATTTTTTGTAGTCTAACAAATTTTTTCTCATCTGAAGATGAGAAATAGAAAATTACTCCACAGACCTAGATGTTGGCTGCAGAAACATGCAGCTCTCCACCTGCTTGCCTGCAAGTAGGGCAGACTCACCATAAACTGGGATCAGAATACAATCAGCATGCAGCCATGGATAGTATTTTAAGCATGGTAGAAAAGGAATTCTACCTTCCTCCACAAGGCTAGTCAATTGTCAAGGATAAGCTGTGTGCTGTAGTCACATGCTGGAGGACACGGATGCAACCAGCTCTAGTGGAGGGTGTCTCTGCTCACAACAGTGGGGTTGAAAACAAAATAAACCTTGAGCTCCTTCTAATTCAAATCATTCTATGATTCTATTTATTTGTGTTCTTAAAAAAGAAATAACCAAGGTGTAATTCCAGACAAAGAGTGCCTTTTAGTTTCATAATGCTTCAGTAACAAAACTCTGCCTAAATCTTAGCTCCTCTATACAGCTCTGAAATAATTTTGAGGGGCTTTTATTTTTCAGTTAAAAGACAGTGGGTTAAGCAAAAACTCCTAATTTGAGGTAATCTGAGACACTTACAGAATGAGTGGCTGCATATGCAGATCAAAATACTAAAAATGCAACTCCTAACAAAAGGCTGGTCATAGTAAATGATTATTATTCTCAGCAGTACCTCTGTTGTTAGTGTGCATGCCGTCTACAGTCTCAAAAAAAACCCCTGAGGTTTACATACATAAAAAGAGATCTTTACAAGACCTTGGGATCTGTCACCTTCTATTAGTTGGAAGAGCTATCCTAACATTAAGTCTGGTGTGAGAGGAAAGAATGTTTAATTGATGCAACTCAGGTTTTGCCAGAAGTTTTAAAACATAGGCACATCTACTTAACATTTACTTACAAATAAAGCATTCTTCAACAAGGGCTAATAGGTAATTTACCTAGTTCTACCATTATTTTTAGCCTATGATATCAAACAATTGTTTACCCAGTCAAGTAATGATGACAGGAGAGAGTCTTAAACTACAGCAGGAAAAGTTCAGGTAGGACAGCAGGAGGAACTTTTCCACAGGTGGGTGACTCACCACCTCTAGAGGTGTTAAAGAGAAGATTGAATGTGGCACTTAGTGACTTGATGATCTCGGGATTTTTCTCCAACCTAACTAATTCTGTGATTCTGTGAATTCAGTGATCTGTATTTTTTTTTTTTTTATGATACAGGAAACTTTATTTGCTTTCACTGTGCAAAAGGCTTCAAAACTGCCAAGCAGCAGGTTTCCCTACCTAACGGAAATAGAAAAAAAAAACTCTCTAGATTTTGTTGTGCTAGTGGAAAGGTTGAATTTTTTACCCATAATAATCAATGCCACTTAGAAATTGCATGGGCTTTAACAAGCAGTAAAGATTTAAGGTGATGCCACTTCAAGACAGGGGTTTTCAGACGTGTGTAACAAAATCACTGGGACCACGCCAGCTAATATAGATTATTAAATAGCATTAAATAATGTCTTGGTAGACACTGTTTATCTGTTCTTTACAGACTCATCTCTAAACAAATGGGTCACTAGTGCTCTGAGTATTAACTTAGATAAAAACAGACAAACAAAGACAAATGCACTAAATATGCCAAAAAGATGAGGATCCTAGAATTGTATCTACCTCAAAGCAATAGCATCAATTAGGTATTAAGTATAACTTTTAATGCACACATATTGTTGTAAAAATAAATTCCAGAAATGGTTCAAGTATTTATAGAATTCAGAAGGTGAATCCTCCTGCCACAGACTTTGTTCAGGGATACAGACTGAATCACTTTTTCAAACGCAAACACAGAACCCTCCTTATCTAGCTAGAACCTGTGCTCTGTGGTTCTGCCAACATGTGAAAAAGAACTGCAGAGAAAATCAGCTATTCCCAAAATTATTGTTATTCCAATTGTCTAAAAGAAATAAGTTATTTAAAATACACTAGTGTTTATTCTGGAATAAGAGCACAAGACTATGAAATTGGCCTGAAAACTTACTCTGTACTTCCTGCTACATGATTTTGATATTTAGGGGCCAGAACTTCTAATGAATTCTACAGAATATAATGTTTTTGTAATAGTTTCCATATATATAATGAGAATACAGAACACATTACCATTATTTTCTTTTTTTTAAGTAAATGGGCTTGCAGATAGCAGTCCTGCTCTGGTCTGGGTTGCTGGTGGCTTGTCAGCAGTGCCCAGCAGGGGAAAGAAAGCACCGAATGGGTCCAGCCCACTGCTCCACCTGCTGTGCCCACCCTGCTGTTCCCTGCTGAGGAGGGCGCTGACCCTGGAAGAGCTGTCTTCATCTGCCGCTGGAACTGCTCTGTAAGCTCCTGCCTTCCTGGGAGGGATCTGGCACCATCTTGTCCCTTTGTCCTTCAAGCTACGCAGACATTCCTGTATCTGTATCAAGGTACAATCTTGGGAAGGGTATTTCTAGCATTTCAGCTCTGACTCATGTTCAACTTGTCATTGACTAGGACCCCCAGGTCCCTTTCCATGGCTCTGCTTTCCAGCATCCCAGTCTGTTCAGACATCCAGGGTTGCACAGTCCTGGCCAGGAGGTCTATAGTAGACTCTGACTTCATTTGTTTGCCCCTTGGTTCTAACCCAGAGGCTCTCAACTGCACTGCCAATTGTGAACTCCATACATTCTAACCCTTCTGTTACATACAGTGCCACCCCCAGCCTCTTCTGCCCTGCCTATCCCTCCTGCAGAGCCTGGAACTCTCCAACAGGACGCTCCAGCCACAGGACTCATTCCATCACTTATGCCGGTGATGTCAAATCTCTGGGACACAGCAAACACCTTGAGCCCCTCTTGTGTGTTCCTCATGCTCTGTGCATTATTGTAGAGACATTTCAGGTGTGGTACACTGTAGCCAACACCTCCTAGAGCAGATTGAAAGATCCCACTGGTCATCACGCTTGAGCCTGGTATTTTTCCTTTCCAAGCTAGTTTAAAGCTCTGCCAATGAGCTCCACTACCTGCTATGCTCTTTCTCCTCTCTGATAAAGGTGTATCCCATCACATGTCAGTAGACAATGTGTTGAATAGATCATCCCAGGATAAAAAGCCCCAATTTTTTCCAATTACATCAGCCTCAGAGCCACGCATTGACCCAGTGGATGTGCCTATTCCTACCAATATTATTCCTAATACCGCAGCAATTCCCAAACCACTTTCTGTTCTATTTTGTCAAATGGAAGACAGAAAAAGAAACCAAAACCAATTAAAATTATTTTCCAAATAACCCTCTTGCACAAAAATTGATTTTTGACAATAAAATATTTACAGGTGATTAAGAAACTAAGATATTCTCAGGTTCAAGTATGATATCTTCTACTGTACATTCTACAATGGTGAGGAAAGCTTGTCATATGTAATGATCATACTGTATTTTTAATTATAGCTAAACTGGTATCCAGACCAATCCATGTGCCACTAGTTGAGTGACAAAAAATGCTGCAAGAATAGAAAATATTCTGTGACTTCATAAAATATATACTGTATACTGCTGTGCATTGGAGAATGTCTCTCAAATCATAACTCACATACAGCATTCAGCAAGAGAAGGATAAATACCCATGGCTTAATAATTTTTTCTGGGATTGTTTTAAATACTGGATGTTCTCCTGCCACTCATTGCACAAAGACTACTTTTTACTTGATATGACAGAATCAAAGAACTTCAGATCTACGTTCTTAAAAAAAGAGTTATTTGTAAGCTGATAGCTGCCTAGCCCAGTTTACATTCCTTCTCTCAGATGACTGCAGCTCCTCTGCAGGTCAGTTGCTGTAAAACTTAGAGCTGTTAAAGTCCAGCAGGCCCAAAATGATGAATATTTCTCAGGCATGTGTGGTAATTCTGCAGGCAAAAAGAAGTTGACAGAACACAGAGTTCTGAAAACCAGCTTTGCAAAGTGCATACTTTGATTACATATACAATGAAAACAGGCTGAGCAGAACAGCTTTGTGTATGGGAGCACATGTAAGAAAGCAAACCCTCTCTGCTTAACTGATAGTTCTAAAGCAATGTGGTTACATTTACCTTCAAGACAGGAACAAAAGCACTTTTTCTATAACCTCTCTATTTCTAGGAACGTGGTATTTTCCTTGTCTTTTATAGCAATGCCAGCCAAATCCAGAGAATATTTTTCTTAAACATTCACACATCTCAAACCTGTCTCCTTATAGAGTTCACTCCTGTACTTAGTTTCAACATTTTTCTTGTCCCCACAGACACAGGGCTGTTTTTGCTGTCACCAGGTGTTTCAAATGATTCCTATGCTTGACTATACTAATAATAGCAACTGCTGTCTTCAGACCCCTCACATTTTAAATTAATCAACACCAGAAGGTCAAATGTATATAAAGCAACTTATTAATTTATTAACTGAAATGACCTCATCACCATATTTTGGTTTTCTGTTTCTTCTTTATATGTTCATACAGTAAAATACTATCACAGAAATATCTTCTGAGCTCCAAACTTGCATTGATTACATGCTAGTTGCTTTTTGACACCATAGCAAAAGTGAACTTTGTCATTTCAAAGAAAACAATTTCCTTAGCTCATCAGTTAATCTCATCTGTGGAGGCACCTTCCAACACTCTCGCTCCCTCCACCTCCCCATTATGCTACCCACCTCCAAGCCATGTTTGCAAACACGTGAGCCCAAATACATGTCCACAGGCCCTTTGGCACAGCGAGGAGAGAATTTCTGCTAAGCATGGCCATTGCCAATGTTGTGTAAGGACAGTTTTAATTTATATTTTATCTAATACACAGATGCGACTTCATCTGCCTTATACTTTAAGGCAGCTGAATATGAGCTAGCTCCAGATCAAAAGCTGCATAGTTTGGGTAACACTATGTAATACTTGAGAAAATAAGTCTTGTTGAGAGACGAAGCCCCAGATTAGTTTGCACAAAATGCTACTCTTACTGAAGCTAAACAGAGCTGCCCTGAGTCCAGTTTGAAGCAGGGCAAGTGTATATTTATCCACTTTCTGCTAGGAAAGGACTTCGCTTCCTTGCTTTCTAAGGCCTGATGAACAAAATGTCCCTGGGTAAGATTAGGTTCATACACTTCATTTTTCCCATTGCATGGCCACCTGGATGGCAATTTTCAGGAGACCAGTGGATTTGTTCAAAAGAACCACGTGGGAATTAGGGGAGGACAGTCATGAGCTCATTGTTGGTAGGAGGGCCACTGCTTGCCCTGGTCCCCTGTGACTTCAGTCAGTCTCTGCTACAGGCCAAAATGGTGCATGCTGACCATGTGGCTCTGCTGGAAGCATTAAAGTGCATGTGCATGCCTGGAGGAGAGTGTCAGTGCACAGGAGCAGATAAAAGAACAGCGACACATGCTAAATTCAGGTGTTCCAGAGTCCTGGATTTAAAAGCAGCTGAGACCACACTGGATCCTCATGTGATGACTATATGTGGTGGCTAACAGCTGGCATGAAGGCCTCACAGTTATAAGAAATCCAACCTATAATTTTATTACTGAAACATAACTGATTATGTAACTAATTATGTAATTACTTTGATTATATAACATGACCGGTCTGGGCTGTCAGGGAGCAGGCCCGGCCTGTTGGGGACACGGGCAGCCATTGGCTGGCTGGTCGGGTGGCAACTGGTTCAGCCAATCAGAACCTTCAGGACCTGGTTCAGCCATGGGGACCTTCAAGTCTCTATAAGGAGAACAGCACTCAATAAAATTTGGCTGCTGCCACATGATCCGTGGTGTGTTTTGTCGCATGCCTGTCTCCAATATCACCAAACACATTTCTCACAACTAAATACATTTTTCTCTCCTTCTTCTGTGTTTCTCTTCTTTTACTATCGTCTTCTTCTCAAAATATTCTGTAAGCCCGACTGTAAAAATTCTAACCAATGCTTTGTTAAGTACCTTGTTAAGTAACTTATCGAAACACAACCTTTGTTGTGTTTCAATAAGTTAAAGTTTGTGAAGTGCCTTACTTTCTCTGGGTTGTTTCAAAACTTGCCAAGTTACCTTATTGTACCTCAATGTTCCAAAATTTGCAAGTAAAAATTTGTTTTGAGCCTCCTGAGAATTTTGTTCGTTCTCCAGAAATTCCTCAGAATTTTGTTTTTTTCACCTGGACACAGCCCAGAGTAAATCAAACAACCTTCCTCTAAACCTGCCAAGTGGACCAAGGCATTACAGATCTCAAGAAGAATTGGGTAAAAAAAAATTATATATAGGGATCTCCTAAAATTTCCCATCAATTGCAGGCTTCCACAATGGCTCCTTTGGACAAAACTGGGCATTTGGTGAGGTGGCAAATTTATGGAAAGTACCTAATTAGTAAAGTAATGAAGAATTTGAGGGATGCTATCTGCTTCTTCAGTTCTTCATCATTAAATATGTTGGCAAATTAGAAGCCTTACCTAAGTTGTCCAACTGTGTTGCTGGTGTACAGCAGACCCAGATCACTCACTGCAGATTTTCCTTCACTTTTCTGATTTGCACACAGACAGCAGCAAAAATTGGAGTCTTATTTGGAAGCAATGTGAGTGTAAACAAAAAACATAAGTGGTACTTTTCACTCTACAGGATTAGTAATTTAAACCTTTTGTCACTGTGAAGTATAAATTTGTGCAATTGCAGAAGGTATTATTTTTCTGTTTAATGCATTTTTGAGTCTTGAGTAGAAATGTAAAGCTCTAAGATTACAAAAATTAGTATCGATGCAGAAGAAAAGATCCCAAAATTCTGTTCATAGTTCTTCCCTCCCAGTCTCAGCACTGTTAGTTACTTTGTTTGCTAGTATCTGTACCATATTAGAGCTATTGATATGACTGCTTAAGACAGAGCATCAATTCAAAATATTTTAGTGACTAAAATATCAAGTTCCCTTTCATTGTCTCCTTAGGCAAATTACTTGTAAATAAAATCCACATGAAATAAGTATAAAAATCCCACCTGAGCAAAATTTAGGAAATGTCAGTCTTGTGAGCGTTTGGAGTGTGAGTAAAGACTGCCTCTCAGTGGGCACATCTGTTGGTGTCAAAGTGAAAGTCACCTACGTAACTATAAATCATCATCATATCCAACTCTAGTGAGTTTGTCACTAACCAAATAAACCTGAACAAGACTGCCATCAAGCATTTCCCAAGAAATTCAGCAATTCCTATGATTTACTTTACTTTTCTGCACTATTGCATGTGTCATAACAGGATCGCAGAATCACACAGAATCACAGAATCAAAAAACTCTGAACTCTGACATCTGATATCATCCCTGACACCAACCTCTGACTGATGACTACTATGCCAATGAGACCATGGCAGTAAGTCTAGTCTTTCCTTAAATGATTCAACCACCTCTCTGGGCAGCCCATTTCAATGTTTAATCACCCTTTCTGTGGAGAAATTCCTCCTAATGTCCAACCTGAACCTCCCCTGGTGCAGCTTGTGTCTATTTCCTCTCATCCTATTGCTAGTTGTCCAGGAGAAGAGATTGACCCTCACCTGGCTAAAACCTGCAGTTGTAGAGAGTGATAAAGTCACCACTGACCCTCCTTTTCTCCAGGGTAAATAATCCCAACTCCCTCAGTCACTCCTCACAGGACTTGTGCTCCAGACACTTCATCAACTCCACCGCACTTCTTTGGACTCTCTGAAGCACATCAATATTCTTCCTAAATTGTGGGGTCCAAAACCGAACCCATTTCAGTGACCTCACCAGTGTCCAGTACAGCAGGACAGTCACTGCCCTGCCACATTATTGCTGACTGGGCCAGGATGCCGTTGGCCTTGTGGGCCACCTGGGCACAGCTTGCTCATGTTCAGCCAGCTGTTGACAAGCACCCCCAGGCACTTTTCCTGGGCACTGTCCAGCCACTTCATCCCCAGCCTGTAGCTCTCAGTGGGGTTGTTGTGGCCAAAGTGCAGGACCCAGCAATTGGTCTTGTTGAACCTCCTACCTTTGGTCTTAGTTCATCTTTCAAGCTAGAAAAATGGAATTCCTACACTTAAATTACAGGAGGCTTTTCTGGAAATAAAAAAGATTTTTTTTTTTTTCCAGCTACACAGATAAATAGCGATCTTTTCTTCACATTCAAATATACTTTGGATAATTTTATAACATTTTTTCCCCCCACGCCAGAAATTATTAATGTCAGCAAAGGTCTTGAAAACATCATCATGAACTGATCATTTTACCAGGAGTATTAACTCATTTATCCCCAACCAAGACCATGGGTAAGTAGCTAGTACTCCATTCTCAAAACCCTTCACTTACACAACATGTCTTTCAAACAAAATTAAAGGATGTTTGCTTTGACTAGAAAACTAAAATAAAAAACAACAACTAAAACTAACAAAAATAAAACCACCAAGAAGTCTAAGGAAAAATAAAATAAATAAAATAAAATAAAATAAAATAAAATAAAATAAAATAAAATAAAATAAAATAAAATAAAATAAAATAAAATAAAATAAAATAAAATAAAATAAAATAAAATAAAATAAAATAATATAAAATAAAATAAAATAAAATCAGGAGGCAATCTGTAAGGTATTCCATAGTACTCTGATGACAGTAAATATGTGAAAACAAAGACAATTCTGGAGAGATGACTATGAACTAAAGAACAAACAGAAGATTATTTTCATATTCTACTATTTGACAGAAAAACATATTTTAGTTTGTGTTGAAGAAAGCAATTCAACAGCAATGACATAAAAATGAGATGGAAATATGTACATTTCTCTAATTGTAGGGTTATTTTTCCTGTGTTTATCTCCCAATTTTGATTTTTGTTCATAGCAACTTTATTACACTAATCTCTATCTCTAGAGAGATAGAACATGCCGAGCAAAACCAAAACCAAAACTGCTGTTTGCTTTGGGATCAGACTAAATGTTGGTACAGAGGTGGGACAGGAAATAGGCATTAAGAAAAAATCAAAGGGTGAAATAAAGTTGCAGAGGATTGGAGGAATGCTTATTGAAGAGTTTTCAATGCAGTATTTCTAGAAAGTCTAAATCAGAGCACAGAAGGAGAGGAAAAGTCATAGGTTATGTTTTTCAGAAGGAAGTCTTTGAAGCCCACCTGTTTTCTTGAAGACCAGCTGTTTCTAGGTTCGAGTCCCATGCTTACATGACATTTTTGAAATGGACTTTGTTTATGCTCTTTGTGCAAGACTGACAAAATCAGTTTACGAGCTGGCTGCACCTCTGAAAGGTTGGCAAGCCACAAAACCTGGAGAACAACACAGTTCTAGCATGCACTTTGTATTAGGACACTGCTGGGCAGAGACCTCTCAAGCTCTATGCTCCAAGAGCAGTCAAGCAGGTTTCCATATTTTTTATTCTTCTAAAACCCTTTTTCCTCTAGTCCTGAACTGACCCTAACAAAGGAATTAAGCCAGACTGTTGAAGTGTGAGTTATAGAGAATCTGACTTGAAAATGAGTATTCTTTGGCTTCTCCTTTCCCACCATCTTCCCTGACTTAAAGTCCTTGATTTATTTTCTTCCTGATATACAGTTTAACAATCAAAATATTTTATTAAAATTAAGCATAGAAGCAAAATACTTGGAAGTATATAAACACCAGATGTAGATACAGGAAGGGCTACAAAGAAGTAAAAACTAGAAAGGATTTCAAATAACACTGAAAATTAAAATTATTCATGTTTTGAGGAACTGTAGATAAAACGTTACATAGCCCTTAAAAATTATGACAGAAGTTCTACCATTGCATTCAACAAGTTAATATTTTGGAGTTGGAAAAGCTAATTTTCATGTTTAAATAATCTAGTAAAGAGTTAATTCTCAAGATGACTATCCTCTAAGACAAAAAGCCTTTTGCAATGTCACAAAAAGTTCAAAACTGTGTTATATCTTAGTTAAAAAACACAACTTTCATCCAAAACCAAGTATTACTAAATTATTAGGTGCAGGATAAGTTAAGGTTTAATTCCCAATATATATTATTTAAAATTATCCCAATAATTTTTCCTTTTCTTGGAGGACACCTAAGTAAAAACATTGCCATGCTGTGAGTCTGTACTTGGTACCTATGCTCATCAGAGAGGTGCTAGTCTTTTTACATGGAGCTTTACATTATTTATATTTGAGAATCTTTTGTGTGCTCTGTAGGAAGAATCATCAGCTATTAGCCAAGTTAAATAATTCTCCATTCGTCTTAAATATTTTTGCCAGATAATCAGACAACTATGGTACAAAATGTATTTGAAACTTTCAGTATAGAAGCAATATTATTAGCTTTATCCAGTCAGTACATTTAAATGGTTTTCACATTTAAAAATGTGTGCCACTGAAGAGAATTGCTTCACAGCTGGAGGCTGGCTTGTGACTTTTTGTAATAAATCTGTCATGAATGCCACCATACAGATATCTTTCATGCCCTTAATAAGAATGTTCATCTTCTTTCATTTAGAATTTTCATGTCCTTTTATTTACACATGAAGGAAAGAAAAAATTACAAAGACCAGTTACAAAGGACTTTGGTATCATTTACAAGCAGAAGGTGGAGGTGAAAAGATTAACTGCTAGGAGACAACACTTTCCAAAGGAGTGGGCGCTGGGTTTGTCAGTGGTGCTCTGGGTACAAAAGAATATCCTAGCTGTCAGCAACAGATGGAAATTTATAAATACACAAAAAGGATGACAAATACAGTTTATCAGTGATTGGTATAAATGCAAATAACTGAAGTACATAAGCTACAATATGGCATAGTATTGTGTGTTTTGGTACTGTGCAATGTAGTGTAGTATACTGCAGTATGGAAGAAGGGAAGGTGTGTGTTCTACTGCACTATCTTCCATTTCTCCCCAAGAGAAAACTGAAATGAATGTTGCTTTACAAAAGAAATAAAGACGAAGCAACCAAAAAATATTCTTTCAGTAATATGCACTGAGTACAGGTATCAAATTAGGAAATGAAATTATAATAGCAAATGCTGTCAGTGCCAGACAAGAGTTCATCTCACCTAAAAATTCAGTGATGAGTGAAGTTTCTCAAATTCCAGAAAAGATTAGCATGAAAGTATAATTGGTTTATATCTCACTGTGACTTCAAATATGGCTTTTGCTTACCAATTTACAAAACATAACCCATAAATCTGCTGCTTTTTGCACAGGCTGGTATAAACAGTAGATTGCTTATCTCCATTTTCCCCTGACTAGTTTTTTCTGCTGCAGGTAAGATATGGCCACCACTTAGGAACAGAGTAGTTTGGTGGCCATAGTCTACCTCTTCATGTAACCTGAAAATAAGTCTTAAATATTCAACAAAACTCCATCTCATCCCTGCCTTTATCCTAGTAAACTCTATTTTTTTTCCCAAGAAGGAAAAAGTGGAAGAGCTGTTTCAGAATCCAACATTAACTAAATATTCATGTTTCTAATTATTATATGCAGAATCCATAGAGATAAACATTTTGCAGTGTAATCAGAAAATGATTTTCATAATATCATACCTTCTCTTACTGGCATGGTCTGGAGACTGGACACTGTTTCACTCATGAATTACCTCCAGTCTTCACTACTGAAGTTGAAAATATGGTTAGTTCTTAAGATATATAAATTTACTGGAGTAGTTTGTATTTTCCAGCATAAGAGAAGAACAAGAGACTATTTGAAAAATTAGGCTTGTGGACACAAAATAATGTTCCTTAAAAATTATTTCCTCCTCTTCCGTTTGCCTCCTTTCCCTCCTCTGGTTAATGGGAAAACTACCAATGGAACCACTGGCACCAATTCTTCCTGCTTCTGTTTGAGTTTTTAAGAAAAAGTAAAAGTCTTTTTTCCTGTGGAAAAAAGATTGAAGCTTCCGGCTCCAGTATAATTTTTTATAGCTCCATAAAGTATACAACTGCTCACTTCAGTCTCCATAAATTTATATGAAGAAACAAAAGGAGATATTTATATTTAGCCACAACATGTTTTTAGCACAGCAAGGGCTACCATAACTAAAACCTCTTGGGCTTTATGGTTTCAACTTCCTTCTCAAAGGAGAGACTTTTTGGGAAAATAATTCATTGCTTGAGTGGAGGTTAATGGCATTGTTAATTTATAGAAAGTCATCATCAATATTTTAAGAACTTTTTACTTACCGTGGTCAATCAGTAACAGCTAAACCACATTATGAGACAGAACTGTATAAGTGATTAATTCCAAATCTCTAATAAACTTCTCAGTAGCACATGGAAAATTACAAAGCGGTGTGCCCTGTGGCAAGAATTTAGCATCCTATCTACTGTGGAAAAACCTAGGAAAATACACAAGAAAATGAGAAAGAACTCTGCAGGCAGGCAAAATTTTAAAGAATTTCAGGTGAACTATTTTGAGAAACATAAAAACTCCCCTATATTTACATTTATCTATATTAAATTTCAAAGTGGCTACTGTTATGTAAGGAACCTTGTTTGATTATGAACATCTTAGCAACGAATATATAGCATTGGTTTAAAAACAGGCACGAAGAATACTGCCTGTCGAATAACAACGTTGAGTAAACCTTCACAGACTTGAATTAAAGAAATTAGTCGCAGAGAGTGAAACTACTTTTTAATGGAAAATCTGACAGAGAATCTGAGCTCTTATCAATGGGAATTTTTTAAAATTTAAGGTAGAAATGCCTTCTCAGAGTGGGATCTTTCAAAGAAAACCCCATTTGATAGAGAACTAAAATTCTGGAAAACCAACTCAGATTGTAGTATAGATCTTAATTTCGGTTCTTATCTCAAAGTGGGATTATAGACTTGGTAGACAAAAATTCAGAATTTTTTTACTAAGAATATTCTTGTACTGTGATTCTTTGCACATTAAGTAAATAGAGTATTGGACTGAGGCTGAAGGAACCTGGGTTTGAATCTATCCAGGTTCCGCCCTATCCTAATGTAAAGACTCACAGAAGCTAAAGAATACTTTTCTGCTCTCACTATCTCTATCTGCAACACAAAGATTTCAAATATTTTTTAAGCACTTTGCAGTGGGCTTTTAAAAAAATTACACAAAGTACTACATGCTGTAGCTGTGCTTATTTTGAAAGCCATCTGTCACTTGAAATGAAGAGAGAAGTTGTCATGCTTGAGCCATGTAAAGCTGTATTTCAGATCTCTACTGACTTAATGCTACAAAGATTAATAAGTAATAGTATAATTATGAAAAGTGGGTAAACAGCAGTCTAGATTCCAAAGCCAAAATATAGCACTCTTTCATGTACATAAACTTGCCCCAAATCAAACAAACTCCAAAGGTCTACAAGACCAAACTAAACATTGTCACTTTTGAGGGTCACTTTATGAATGTTGTTCTTGATTTGTTAAAGTTCACTGAGCTACATTCATACTGTTTGTTATTAAACATGAAATGTGATTCTGTGTAAAAAAAATACTGTATTTCTGTAATGCTAAACCCTCTGCTAGCAGCATGCAATTTACAGCTCTTTTGATACCATTTGGAACATCAGCCTATAAAAATTAGCATACTATTTTCTAGTGGTGCTTTCACTTCTGTTTTTCCTGCCATAGCAATAGAAGATAACAAGGGCCTTCCATTCTGGGAGGTTTCACTTTGCTTCTTCATAGTATTCAACTCAAGAGATGCCCATCTGGATGTAACTTTTTATGCTGAAACATATGATCAACTTTTGTCTAGAGTTATCTTTACCATGATACACCTGCAGAAAGTCTATGCTGACACAGCAATATCAAGAAAAAGGTATTCATGTAATGCATTTTGAGTTTGCAAGATGTAAGTAGAGTAGGGATTGACTGGTTGATTGATTAACCAGGGTCAGCAGAGGGAATGGTCGCACATTATAAGGTAAGTATCTCGGAAAGGGAGCTGAGAAGTGGCGCATTTTGCTGGCCAGTGTTGTCACCACTGGTGCTCCGACCTAATGAGTTCCCTTTTTTGAGCAATTTTATCAGTCTGGAAGACTCAGATGAGGTTGTATTGTTTCGTTGCTATTATCTCTCTACAGCTCTGTAGAGTAAGGGTGCTGGGCATTTTTTAAAATAATTTTTCTTTTCCTGTCTGAGGAAAGTACCTTAACAAACCACAGTGTACATGATCATTTAATACATGATCTAAGTCCACTAGATAAATATCAGAGTCTTGCCACAATGATACTTTCTATAAAGTTTTTCATCTCCAGATTTTCAACAATGGTGGGTGTGAATCAAGTAAATAAAACATCCTACCCACTAAAAACTTTGACTAAATTTTGGGCACAGCATTTTGATAAGAAAATTATTAACTTTTTTTTTTTTTTTTTTTTTTTTTTTCCAGAGAGCCCTGCTTCTAACCTAGAAATGTCTCCTGGAGATAATTAAGCAGTGTTGTGCCTATCCTGCAGAATGGCTGTTGGAGCGTACCGCAGTGTCTGTGTTACACATCCCACACAGAAGCTGCTGTGCACTAACAACCACTCACATGGGTGAATGAGTCCCCTTGAGCAGGCAGGTCCTAGCCACCACGCAACACCAGAAAAGCCACAGAAAGCTGGAGAACTCCATCTAAAAATCTCTGGTACTAGACTGAGTGACCAGAAGGGATTTAAGCAAAACTTGATTTATTATCCAGTTATTCATTTTATTATTAATCCAAAAATGCTAGCTGCTGTCTCCTACTTGTCCCCATACTTCTATAATTCCTCTGTTTCTTCCAGAATGACTCACAGAAAGACATTGTCTTCAAAAAAACCACTCACATACTGTATCCTCATTTGACTTTTAATCTTATCTATTCCATTGCTGTTAATCACTACTTCACTGCTTTAACTTTCTGATTGTCACTGTGATTTTCCAGTTTTACAAATCCTGAATAAATACATAAGTGTTTCCAAGCAAACTGATTCCAAGTATAGATGGAATTTATACATAACCAAAATTTCAGTTTATGGAGTAGACACATCCTTCTTTCTATTGTTATTTCATCGTCTTGACAGTGTGAACAGCCAGCTAATTTCTAGTCTCTTCTAAAATGAAAGTTATTTGAGCATGACCACAAATTCCCTGAAAAAATGGTCTGTTAAGATTCAAAACACTACCCTGGTAACCTAAAAAAAATAATCAAAACAAAACTGTTCAATAATCCCTCCATCTCTGCTTATTTGTGTGAAAAAAGCAGGAAAGTACTAAAGAAAGTAAAATAGTACAATTTGCTTCTTATTTACCCTTGCCCTTTATATTCTTATGTTCATATTCTTTTTGGAAACATAAGCCAGAATGGAATACAGGTAAGGCAACATCTGCCAACTACAAAGGAAGGATTGGTAGCATATTTTTGGAAGAAAAGTCAAAATGGAATTTTGTGTGTTCTTAGTGAAAGAAAAATCCTACATTTCTTCTGAAATCCAACAGAAACAGTTATTTTGTATTTTAAATCTATAAAAAACCCTCGAATGGTGCTTATACGGAGCCAAGGAAAAACAATATCATAGCATACAATGTAGTTTGCCATCAATCATAGTACTACCAGCTGTTTGGGAAAATACTATTATTCTACACTGTTCCTGTTTCCCAGGAAACACAATAAGACTGAACACAAAGCAGACCTCAGCTTGAACTCTGGAAAGGTACAAAGGTGACTTGCCCATGCACTCAGCACATGATTGCTGAATGAGAATGTTTGGGTCTGGACACACTGGCACACACCTGTATTTACTAATGACGGTAATAAAGCCAAGTGCACAGCTTCCAACATCTCTGCCTGTGAACAATTACCTAAGATGATCTTTTACATATTTTTTGTTTGTTCTTTTGAAACCTGAAATATTCATGATGGCAAAAATTAACTTTATGCCCCATTTTTGCCTCTCTCTCTGTGATGCTTGCAATGGAAGTGTGACAAATAGGTAAAGACCTCAGATCTAAGGTGAGGCCTGTTTGTTTGACTCTTGAGATTAAGTAACTTCTTTCTTAAGGAGCAAAAGCGTTACTATTGTGCAAAACAACAGTGTCTAACTTTGCCTTGTTTGTGAGAATGCAAGGTAAAATTCTCAAAAGCATAACATTGTAGTACCAGAGAACATATTTAGTAGTGATGGCAGCCTGAATACACTCATGTTCTGTTTGCAGATTCCTGCTTCTATCTGCCCAAATATGGGAAAATTCTTGCTCTTTGTATTTAATCTGTAAATCTAAGACTATGGCTTAGACCTATTAAGTTTCAACAAAAGCACCAGGGACAGAATTACAAGAACAAATTAGAAATGTTTGACAACAAAATAATGCTATTAAAGTGATTGAAAGAACACATTTAGTCTACAGGTCACCTTGCATTTGCCTATTGTCCCCAAAATCTATGACTATGAGGCACATAACCCAGAAATCAAACACAGAAAATTACTTTCCATACTGGACACTTCAAATTGTGCTCACAACTCTAAAACATCAACATCAGAACTGATCTCCTTCATAATGAAGAAGCGCACCTTCATGGAAAGATTAGGCTTTTCTCATTAGTGAAAAACAAGCTGAAAAATGCTGCTGTTAACAGTTTTAGTACTTCTGTTTATCACAGTCACCAATGTTATCACACCTAATCCTCAGAAATTGATTCAATTTACTATTTCTGATTGGAGAAAAACAGAGCTAACAATTGTAATCCTCACTTCTGGAAAATTCCACATGCAGGAATTTTCCATTCTTGTTTGTTGAATACTTAAACTACAGCTGGCAAGAAAATAAAATCTATTCAAAGATAAGTGAATCCCACCTGTGGAATATTTAATAACCTAGTAGATGTTCAGCTAGGACACAGTAGTCAAAGGTACGTCTTGCTCTTTCTCAGTAAATAGCACTAATTCATCTAAGGTTAATAGACCAATAATAAGCTGCAAAACATTTTATGCAGAGTAGAACAGCTTAACCTCAGAGGAGGAGAGACACTACATGTCACTTGTATGAAAACTGACTTCACTGGGAAAAAAAATTTCCTTAAATTCTTAAGCTAAATCCAACTTTTGCTATTATACAGTAGAAATGCAGTCCAAAGGGAGAAACATTTTAAGTCACAACTGTGAGTTTCCAATGAATGACTCTCAGCTTTAAACAACTCTTTCAAAATTTAACTAGAGTTCAGACTGTACTTTAAACTCACGCTAGTCACATCAAAATGCAGTTCATTTGCAGATTTACACGACATTTTTAGAGCTACATCGCCACTGTGCAATTGTAAGTATTTCAGTACAGGAAAGTCCAGTCTGAAGTCAATTAGGGCCAGATTTTCACTGCCTTATTTCTCTGTGTGAATCAACCCCTTGATTTCAGCAGTAAAATCCGCATGACAGATATATTACCAGCAAAAGTATGAAGAGCTTAAACTGTCCTTCACTGCTTTATTTATTTTATATAAATATGTATTTGTGTGTATTTTACTATCCTTACATGTACTAATATAATACTCAAATGACCTAAATAAATGCATAGGATTGCACCTATATGCTAGATAAAGGATAAAAGTTTCAACAGTAATGATTCTAAGCACATGCATGTTCTAAATCTACTCTAATTTTCACTATCAGCTATTTCTAGCTATCTTTTCCTGTTTTCTGTATTTCTATAAAGAAACTGCATCTGGTTCCTATTCAGTTATCAGAATGAGAGGAGGTAATTTTATCATGCCCAATCATTTTTTAAGCACCCCTGCACCCCTGCACAAGATTAGTGGATTCATCTTGGTATTACTCCTTATGACTGGAGTCTAACTGCAGTAAGCCAGACTCCATGGTAAGCCAACAGGTATTGATTTTCAGAACTAAGTGCCACATTTTCTGATACTCCCTCCATCACAGAAGTATTGAAAGTCTGCTTTGAGATACTGTATACTTTGCAGGAAAAGCAAGGGTACCATTCAATTTCAACATTTTAAATTAAATATATAATTATTGATTAATAATTTGTCATAAGTCAGTGAAATACAGATTTCAGGAAGCAACTTTAGCTACCAACTTTAGCCACCAAAAACATTACATGTTTTTCTTGGCTTTCTACGTTTTTTGTTAGAAAAACTGAAACTGAAGCATATTCTAGTTTGATCTTCAGCAAGACCAACTAACATATCAAGAAATTATGAAACTACCATATTTATGTTTTTACCAAATATATTTCATAAATCTAATCAGCTAATCGCTACATAGTGTCAGAAAAACTGAGCATATCCCCTCTCCTGAGCAGAGTGTATGATAGTCCTACACAGGTTTTTTCTTCACTTTGAAAGAGAAAAGCCATCCTAAGGATCACTCAATAAATGTGTGCAAGACAATCAGCTTGGAAACACCATGCAGGTCAAGGTAAACTTCAGAGTGGCAGCAGAAATAAATATATTCTGTATTCAGATAAGCATGTTCATAATTAAAGCAAAGCGTGCCATCAGCTGTTATTTGGGATGCTGTGCTACAGTGGCTGAGCTAGAAGTGGTATCATATAACTGGAACTCAAGGGATTTAAATGGACCTCCCCCAAGCAGCAGTATTATACCAATAAAATAAAAACAAAAATTGATGAACCTCTATATGTGCTCACATGTCACATAGCAGAAGGGAAACAGTATTAATAATCAAAGATCTAGGAACTATTCTGGTTATCAGAAGTAGAAACTATAGGAGACTACCTGCAAACAAATTTTTTGAACACTCTGGGATTGCAATTCCAAGTATTTACATTTAATTTTTGCTAATGCCGTCTGCTCAGGATTCACTCTTCTTGCCAACAGCAAAAATTCCTGTCATAATGAATGAAGGAAAATCTGCTTTGTTTTCATATTAGATTTTTTAAAAAATATATTATTACTAGATTATTTTGAAGCCAGACCATAATAATATGTTTGCTTTTGATCCATGGTGTACCCATTACATGGTGAACACATGGGCCTCATGCTAAATAAACTGGCAGTACAGAAAAAAGGGTTGTAGGAAAAACAGAGTACAAGAAAATGGTGTGGAAAGATGCCCTCTATGGAGGCAGAACAGGAAATCTGGATGAAAACACAAGTTCTGGCAGAGACAGCTGTGGAACTGAAGCTGAACTAAGGAGACCAGTGTCCTGTTCACTGATTGAAACATTGCCTGCATGGACAGGCCCAAAGGGTAGTGGCAAATGGAGTTTCATCAAGTCACTATCTGGTCACAAGTGGCGTTGCCAAGGGCTCAGTATTGGGACCAAGTGTCTTTAATGTCTTTATCAATAACGTGGACAGTGGGGTCAAAGGCATCCTCAGACAGTTTGTGAATTACATCAAGTTGTATGGGAGTGTTGATCTGCTGGAGGGCAGGAAAGCTTTGGAGAGGGACTTGGACAGGCTGCGTTGATTGACCAACACCAATGGTATGAGATTCAAATGCATGCCAGGTTCATTTGATCCTCTTGTCCAGATTATTGATAAAGATATTGAAGGTACTTGGTCCAATACTGAACCCTTGGGAACCAAGTGCTGGGTCTCCTTCACTTTGACCACAACAACCCCATGCAGGTTGGGAACAGAGTGGCTGGAAAGCTGCCCAGTACAAAAGAACTTGGAGATGCTGGCTGACAGCATCTAAACCTGAGAGAGTTGTGTGCAGGCACCAAGAAGGCCAGTGGCATCCTGACCTGGATCAGCAACAGTGGCCAGCAGAACCAGGAGAGTGACTGTCCCCTTTGTACTCAGGATTGGTGAGGCCACACCTTGAATCCTGAATTCTTCCCTGCAAGAAAGACATTGAGCTCCTGGAGTGTGTCCAGAGAAGATAAATAGAGCTGGTGAAGGTGTCAGAGCACAAGTCTGCTGAGGAGAAGCTGAGAAAGCTGGTGGGGCTCAGCTTGGAGAAAAGAATGATCAGATGGAACCTTATCACTCTCCACAGATGCCTTTAAGGAGCTAACTAGGTGGGGGTTGGTCTCTTCTCCCAGGTAACAAGTGACAACAGGAAAAAGTCCTCAAGTTGTGCCAGGGGAGGTTTATGTTGGATATTAGGAAAAATTTCTTCACTGAGTGTTGTCAAGCCCTGGAAGAGCTGCACAGGGATGTGGTAGAGTCAACATCCTGGGCGGTATTTAAAAGACATTTAGATATAGCACCTGGGAACGTGGTTTAGTGGGGGACTTGACAGTGCTGGGTTAATGGCAGGACTTGATTTACATGTCTTTTCAATCCTAAATAATTCTATTAATTTTTATTCATTTCAGTACTCTTACAGTACTCTTTCTTTTCTTGCTTATTTTCTTAATGATATTAATTTTTCAGTAACAATTTTTTTTCAAAGAAAGTGTATCTTTAGCAGTGAAAGTAACTGTTTTCACTTTCATAAGTTGCTTGATTTTACAGCATAATTTTATCTTATTTTTTATATTTTAATATTAATGTATCACTTACAAAGCTATGTGATGGCCTCAAAAGATTAAACAGCTACACACATTATACACAATTAAATGATCTGCATATCTAGGATTTTATTGATCTATCAAAAAATGCTACTTATTTAGGTCACAGTCTGGGATAAAAAGATGATTCATGATCTTTTTAGTTAAGAGAGTGAAACCTTGACAGTGAATCCTAAGAAAGTTAATTTTACTTTAAATTATTTAACACTTTCTAGAACTTAATTTCTGGTGTTTAAAGGATGAAGTTCGTTCTGATCTCATAATATAAAAAATAGCTACTGAAATGCATGAACACAGGTGTACGAAGCAACATTTTTTTAACAGCTTGATATATTGTTTGGGAGAGGGAGTTGAGGAGACTTGACCATATCTGAATTTTGCCAAAGGGTAGACAATTATTTGCAAAATAAACTAAAAGCCCCATTGCAAATTAACTGAGACTGTCAATTTAAATAGTAAAGGCAAAATCAAATATGTGTGAAAAACCAAAAATTTCAGAATTATCAAGGCATCTCAACATAGTCTAAGAAACCTACAAAATGTGCTATAACTTTACTAATATTTTATGAACTATTGATGCTATTATTGTATGACATAGAGACCACTGCCAAACATTCGCAAAACTAGGCTTCATTACTCTCTTTAATGTTCATCAGAGTCGGAAAAGATAGGCTTTTAAATGCAATTAATGCTCTGTGTTATGAGGGAAGTATAGTTAAAATACTAATCTGAGGTCTAGGAGTTCAGTAAATGCCCACTATCACCACAATGATCATCCATAGTCTAAAGTGCAACATTAAAACCTAAGAACCATATTCCAGCCCTCAGATGTAGCTGTCTGGATCTCGTGAAAAACACACTTTGGTGAATACAAAGCCATGCTGGGGTGAGTCTTGGTCCTATCACTGCCAGAGTCTCCCATGAACGTACTTCACAGCCCCCAGCATTTTTAGCACAGCTGTACATAGTGTATTCTCTATCAACAGGAAACATGGAAGGAAGAAACCTCCATGAAACTCATCTCTTATCAGAAGTTAGAGTTGTAGGAAGGTGTTGATATTATCAGATATTATCAGGTCCACAGGACCTGATAAGATTCATCTGTGTGTCCTGAGGGAGTTAGTAGACTAATTTGCTAAGCCAACAGCCACATTTTTTTTAAAAATTGTGACAACCAGGTGAAATTCCCAATTATTAGAAAAAGGGAAATCTAAGCCTCATTTTTAAAAGGGGAAAGTGCAAGAACTGGGGAAGTACAGACCAGTTAATTTTCA
This sequence comes from Ammospiza nelsoni, assembly GCF_027579445.1. Lineage (NCBI taxonomy): Eukaryota > Metazoa > Chordata > Aves > Passeriformes > Passerellidae > Ammospiza > Ammospiza nelsoni. Next base: position 68,476,872 of record NC_080669.1, on the reverse strand, counting down.
TGGAAACCATGCTAAGGCACATGAAAAACAAAGTGGTGGCTGGTAACAGACATCATGGCTTTACATAGGTCCATATTGGTGACCTTCTGTGATGTGCTACAGCACTGGTAGATGGGGCAGAGCAACTGACATCTGGACTTATGCAAAGTGACACTGTTCCACATGATATCCCTGTTTCTACACTGAAGAGACAGGCATCTGGTGGATGGAGCACTGGGTGGATGAAGAACTGTCTCGACTGCCTCCCAGAGAGTTGTGGTCAATGACTCATTGTCCACATAGAGACCACTGACAAGCAGTGTTCATTAGAGGTAAGTACTGGGCTTGGTACCAGGGCTGATACTGTCCATTGTCTTTGTTGGTGACAGGGACAGTGATACTGAGTGCACCCCAAGCAAGTTTGCAGGCAACACCAAGCCGTGTGTTGCAGCTGACATGCTGGAAGGAAGCGATGCCATCCAGGGGGACCTTGACTTGCTTGAGACTGGGTCCATGCAAACCTCACAGAGCTCAACAAAGCAAAGTGCAAGGTCCTACACTTGAGTGGTGGCAATCCCAAACACACCTACAGGCTGGGCAGAGAAGTGAGTGAGAGCAGCCCTGAGGAGAAAGACTTGGTGGGGATGGTTGATGAAAAGTTCAACATGAGCTGGCAGTGTGCGCTCACAGCCCAGCGAGCCAAACGTGCTCTGGGCCGGATCCAAAGGAGTGTGGCCAGCAGGAGGAAGGAGATGATTCTGCCCCTCTGCTCGGCTCTTGTGGGACCCACCTGGAGTGCTGTGTACAGTTCTGGTGTCCCAACAGAAGGAGGATGTTGGAGCAAGTCCAGAGGAGGGCCAAGAAGTTGATAAGAGGACTGGAGCATCTCTCCTAAGAAGGCAGGTTGAGAAAGTTGAGGCTGTTCAGCCTGGAAAAGAGAAGGTTGTATAGAGACCTCCTAGCAACCTTTCAGCAACTGAGGAGGGCCTACTGGAAAGCTGGAGTGGGACTCTTTATTAGGAACTGTAGTGATAGGATAAGAATAATGGGTACAAACTGAAAGAGGGAAAATTTAGGTTACATATTAGGAATAATTTTTTCACTGTGAGGGTTGTGATATACTGGAACAGGTTGCTAGGGAGGTTGCAGATGCCACAAATCCCAAAGTGTTCAGGGCCAGTTAGGATAAGGCCTTGCATAAACTGATCTATAGGGAGGTGTCACTGCCCATGGAAGTGGTGTTTGGCACTCAATGATCTTTAAGGTCCCTTCAATATTTAATGCTCTGTGATTCCATGATTCTATATAATGTATTCAGGAATAGATTAGGGCTCACAGATGGACAATTTCTTCTGTACTTGGAAGAAGAGTTATTTCTTAAAACCCCAAACATTTTCAGATAGTAGCAATTACCATCTTTTATGTAATTGGTCAGTGGTTGCAGGATCCAAATAGAAGCAGCAAAAGTTTGTCTTTCATGAGCTCCTCAACCTGTGGGGTGATGTGAAGAGCAGACACACATCTCTGAACTCCAATAACTCTTTAATATAAGATTTTCATACAGTATTTTGAGCAGAAATCAGAACTGGGATCTCCCCTCTTCTAAATAGGTGCCCAATGCATTTAGCCACAGTCATGCTCCCTCTTGCTCCCTCACTTTGACCTAAGGAATTCTGCTATAATTGTTTCAAGCTGGTACAGCATTAAGAGGTGATGTGAAAAGGGCCTCCCACACAGACTAGCCTATAGCCTGGTAGTCAGGTTCCAAGATTACATGAACCATCTTTATTCACAGTGAGAACAGGACATGCCAAAACATTTCACGTTAGGGTGTGTATTTATCTGGAACTGTATCTCCAGATTAAAGTTTCACTCTTAGGGAATTGGCTATTTATGACTGTCAACATTCACAAATCCTTGCTTGGAAAAATACTGGTTATAAAAATGAACCTCCTTATTGATAAGTAAGGGGGGAAGAGGAAAGAAAGAATCAAACAGGCAGCAGTTTCAATAGCAGCACTGACACATTAGCATCTTTACTGCTGCACCTCCCTCAAAATCACAGTTTGTTTGACAAAGCCAGGGAATGCGGCACTGTTGACCAAGTCCTTTTAAAATTGTAATACCTGGAATGGAAAAGAAGGTAAGTTGAAAACTGGCACGATTTGTATATGGCAAACACAGCTGAAATATTAGCTCCTGTGGCAACAGTTTGAACAAACTGGACCCGGTATGCTAAATCCAAGTGATGTTGGCAGGTGAATAGTGCTTGAGATTTAAGGTGGGGCAGCTTTTGTTTACAGACATTGGTACACATACCTTATTATCTCTCATTTACAGAACCTGGCATACCTTGGGAGTGGTTTTTTGTGGTTTATTGTTTGGGGATTTTTTTGGGGTTTTTTTTTTTTTTTGTGTGTGTGTGTGTGTTTTGGTAATTTTGGACACAGGTAGACTTTTTTTGTTCTTTTTCTTGTCATTTTTAAAGAAAAGAAAACAACCAGATGAAGATATATGAAGACATATATGTCTGAGGCATATTTACTAGAAGTTTAAGAAAAAATAAACAAGTCAGAATCAGATCACAGGATCTCAGCAGTATGTGCTGAGTGAAAAAATTTGAAAAAGTTTGAATCCAAGATGACAAGGAAAGATTAAGTATTAAAAATTATGTCTATAGGTTCCTCTCTAAGCTAGAACCCCCAGCACAACTTTTTTTGAGTAACAAAACTCTTATATCTCTTGTACATTTTAGTATGTTACCAAAATTTTGGTATGTTACCAAAATGTAACACAGCATATCTCAGTGCAGTACAAGCTTGCTTTCCTGGTTTACCTGCTTCTAATATCCCTCTAAGATGTGTGCTGTCTTATCCAATGTGGACATTGCACAAAAAATCCCTCCCAAAGACACCCCTCCCAATTTCCTCGTATAATAATGACAATACACATCCAAAGAATGGGTCAGAAAAATTCACTTAAATGTATCTGGAAAAATTAGGAGCAGATAATACACTGTCAAAGATGCACTGGATAATTTCTAAGCTTCTCTTGCATTTGTGGGACAGAAATGGTTGTTAACTAGACTTTTATGTAGAACTCATTAAAAAAAAAACCCACCTTTTTTGATGAAAAGGCAAAAATAAAATGAAAAAAAACATATTTCAAAATATTTCCAACCTGAAGACCATCTGAAGTGCTTTCAGAGAGGAAATGAGAGTAAAAGCATGAGAACAGAAGAAGATACAGCTCTGATTTACATGTCTGCTGAGCCATTCTTTATCTCAGAGGGGCACCTCAACCAGTAAGTCTCTGCCTCCTGCACAGGGTTCCTAAAAGTCTTTCCAAATTTAGCTTTCAATTATGTAATAATACTCATTAGAGCCAGTTTTAAGCTCAACTTTTGTCTTTCTCTGTAACTTTGGTCAGAAATAAAGTTTTAAGTTCTAAATATAAAACAGTAAATTCTCAGAAAATGCTGAGAATATGGAGCTCATGAATATGTGCTCTAATTTTTAGTGAAGATGATACCCAGAAATTAAGAAAAAAATAGTTAGTTTTCCTCTCAAATACACTGCACGGCTTATTTTTAATCTAAATCAACATTATGTTAATTTTAAGCTTATATTTATCAAGCAATTATGTAATTATTTGCAGGCTTCAGAATTAATAAGAAAAATCTGTATAATATATATGACACATATATTTGGTGGTTTTGCTATTCCATGTTTTCATAGACAATTTTGCGAAACAGAATGGCAACTTATTTCTGTTGTCTATTACTATAGTAAATAAAAATGTAATTTTGTTAACTTTACAGCCACTTAAGGGAAAGTAAAGGTAAAAATACTAATAGAAGTGTAAAAAGCTCACAGTCTACTTTTCAGGCAGAGGTGGACCTTCAAAAACAAAAAGAAACCCCTGTATTGTAGGTAAGTGTGATTCAGAGAAGACACTTTTTATAAGCCTTGGGCAAAGGAAGACTGGGGGAAATTAAGGCTTTTGTGATAAGGCCAAACACATTAAAGTAATATCTGAAAATCCGGAAATATAAAGAGCAAAAGGAGTAGGTGGCCTTTACTGCTAAACTACAGATTTCTTCACTAAAGTAAAAAATACATGTTTCTAAATATCACAAAGCACATGTCCTAGTCTGGCTAGCCAAAGATCTGGTGAGAAAATTCTGTTGAAGTTATTTCAAAAACCTGTATTTAGGTAGATTTATTCACTGATATATAAAATTAATCATAAACATGATCATAAATCTAGCCTAAATTTATTAGGGTATATTTAGTCCTTTTTTCTAGAAAATTAAAGCATTAATCAGAGTGTTTATCACATATATAAAGTCACTCACAGTTTTCATTAAGATTTCATTAGGACGACTGTTTACCTCTAGGAAGGAAATATTATATACTTGACACTAGGAGGGTAATTATTGTTTTTTCAGGAATATTTCCATAGGACAAGTGTTTGTTCCTGCAGTATTTCAGTGATGTTATAGCTCTGTGTTTAGAAAGAAAACCTTCTATGATGCTACTCTTCTTCCTAAAGAATAGCTTTTCTGTAGCCAAAATATCTGCTGCAAGATAGAAGAAAAATTAAAAACTCTAAAAGTTATAAAATTAGTGTAAATTTTTAAAATACTTTCCTCCTTAGATTTTAACTAGGTGATATTAAAGCAATATGAATAATACTAATACAAATGAAAAATTAATAATGATAATACAATTTTGTAAGTGAAGGAAAGGGAATCAAACAAGTGATACAAAAGCAATCACTCACCAGCTCCCACAACCAGACAGATGGCCAGCCAAGCTTGGCTAACTCCTGTCTCTCAATTTTTATTTCTAAATACAATGTTACATGGTACTGACTGCCCCTTTGGTCACCTGGGTCAGCTGTTTCTTTTGTGTACCCTTCCTAGATCCTTTCCAACCACAGGCCTACTCGATATGGAGGCAGTGGGAAAAATGCAAAGACTTGACATCACATATGACCTTTTCAGAAACAGCCAGAACACCGGTCTGTTATCAACATTGTATTGTAGAGTCTTTTATCAAGAACATTAACTTCATCTTGACCACAGCCAGTACAGTATACTGAAAAGAAAACCAACACAAAGAGAAAAGCACATTGGATGTATGACTTGTATTTCAGCTATACAAACATACATACAAAAATACATAGTCTTTTACATGGGCACTGTTAAAACACCTTGACACAACACCATCAAATATAGAGAAAGAGATACTTTTTTTCCTGTCTCACTGTATATAAAATTGGGAAGTAGCCCAATTTGATATAAATGAGTTTCACTAGTTTAGAAATTATGAATTCCTGACATTGGCAATTTCATTAGTATGTGTTTATTTCTTTCCAAGCTACAGTTATTTGTAAATACTGTCGAATCTCTCACAGAAAGATGTCATATATCTAGGAGAGGGCATTAGATCCTTCCTAAGTATCAAATTGTCTAATCTGATTTACTAAGTAATAATATAACTTGCTCATTTTTTGTTAGCAATAGAAAAATTAATTGTGTACAGCTCTGTAGACAATGAGAATCAAAAATGGAGGCTAGTGTAGAACAGGTAAAACAGTATACCAGACTGAGGAGAAACATACATAATGCACCACACAGCCAATCTGAATGTCAAAACTTGAGTCAAAGTGTATTAATGTCACATGCACACTTCCTAAGTTGTTTAGCACATGGGTCCCTGACCATTATGCCCCAGCAGTGCAGTACAGTAGTATACAAATACTTCCTGGTGAAAAGTTACATCTTGTCCAGATGGACACAAATAAACCTTGCCTCTGGCTAGAACTAATTGGTTTGAGTTGAATGCTACTCCAAGAAGCTAAATCACTAGATTAACGATGACAAGTGTAATCACATGTAAGAGAAGTAGAAGATGACATTTCTTCAACATTAATCAATCTTGGAACGCAACTAAAATGCTTGGAAAACAGCTGGCTTTACAAAAATAATAAGTATTCTCCTTCACAGGCAAGATTTCAGGATGAAATTTGAATTAAGAACAGAAGGGTAGAAGAGAGGCAGCATCAACAGGTTCCCACACTTTGAAATAATGTTATAAAAAAGATAAAATAAAATATCTATTTAAATATGCACACATTCTATCTAGCAATGCTCTATCTTTTGCTCTCTATTTTCTCTGTAATATTTCCTATGTGTATGTATAAAATATCTATGTTGCATCTCCACATGAATTTATTTATGTATATCTATGCATGCACATAAAGAGAGGTCAGTTTTCAGTCCAGAAGAGTTTAGATACACTTTTAATATATGGAAAGTTTTACATACTTTTATCTTTATTTTTCACTGACATGGTGAGTGAGAAATGACAATGCACAGAAGATCCCCAAAGCAGCCTTAATACAAGATCCATCCAATATCAGTGTACTAAATTCAGTATTTCAGTTCTGAAACAAATTCTACAATGAGATTTTCACATTTTGACATACTTATTCCTAAGCAGGCCTGATTAAATAAATGAGAATACTTGAAAAGTAACTTACAGTAAGTGCAAAAGTGACAGAAATTTACTACTGACTATAGATGTAAACTCTGTCTTTTGACACATAAAACTTTAGTCAGATGAAAAATACTTCTTAATTTAAAAAAAATTATCAGAAGACAATTTTCCTAAGCTTTGGAAGAAATATTTTGGTAATACCATTACCAGTTCAACTTGAGATATAATTAGAATGCTTGCCACAAAAAATTACAACAGAAAACAGCTTTAGGTATGAATGATTTTTTCCCCCTACAATTCCAGGATATTAAAATAGCAGTTCTCAAAAATAAGGGAATAACAGCATTGCCATCTGCATGTTGATGTTTCCCTCCCTACAAAGTGTAGAAGATGCATACACAATTAGTGCAGAATTTCCTGGTTACCCTGTTTCTCACATTTGGATAGTATTCGGCTACTGATCACTTGTGACAATTAGAACTATTTAGTGCACCACACTTATCAAGACAGCAAATTGCCATCTCGTATTAAGACCCACAAAACAAATAACCATCACTATGACATCACACAGTAATTTCAAAGGGAACAGTGAAAATTGATGAAACTTTATTGTTTCCAGTTTCTTCTATCATCTGAAATCTACATAATTTTCACCTTCATCAATGACCTGAGATTCCACATTCACTGTTCAAATGAAAAAGTTCCCAAATTTATAGTGACAGTAGGAAATGTAACACTGGAGGGATGGAAAAATACAAGATTACAAAGCTCCCCAGAGCAATCCTTTAATGAAGGTTTTAAACTAACATGAGCCCATTAAATAATGTCACATTTAATGAGTACTTAAATAATGTCATTAATAATAGAGTAATTGGACCTTTTTACAAAAAGAAAATCTATTTAGCACTGTCATCATTTCCGGCAATACAAGGTACTGAATAGTGTCTTATTCTTAGTTTTTATTACTTTCTAAACATAAATAAGCCAGAAGTAATGAGTGAGACCAGCTTTTACAGAAACTGCATCCTAACCACTTAACTTCTATTCTGTAAGAAAAAAACACATTTGTGTACCTCTGATTAGATCAGGTCGTCATATAAAATTACTATTGTGCTTTTCTTGTCTTGGAAATGACTGTAATTTGGCCAACTGACTCAAGCAGGATGGTATTATATAGAATTTCACAGCAATTATAAACCCAAAGACAAAATCCACCCAAAGACAAAATCTCTAATGAGCTTTTAGCACATGTAATAACTTTCTCATATGTTCTAAATAGTTTATCATATGTAGTTTCATATAGTTTGCTACCAATGAATAAAATTTAGCATTGATTTTCTAACTCTTTGAAAAAAGTCATAATTTGGACGCCATGATGACACTTAGATAAATATACCAACATCAGGACAAACAAAATAAATTCTTCTTTTGTCTTGTCCACTCAAGGGAAAAGAATTTCTTTTTTTGTTTTCAAATATATGCATTTTTTGAAACAAATTCAAACCAATGCTTTTGGAAGAAATTCTAAATTCTACATATTTGTACATTGTTATTTCTCAACAAATTAAATTATAATTTAATGACAAGAAATCTGGACAGCAAAAGAAATGTAATAACTCCATTACCCAATCTAGTAACTTTGTTTTAGTCTAGTAACTAACCTTTTTACAAAAGAACTTTCTTATATGTAATTTGAGTCTTGATGTTTTATCCTGTAATTTATTATGTAACATTTAAATGACTGATCCAAGATACTTATACCATCTTTAGATGTCTAGATCAAAACTATCTATTTCTTCTTATAATATTTTAGAAGCTACCTAATTTCCCATTAATTCTGAATTTATGAGAGAAGAAAAATGAAATTTTTGTTATTGTTAGACAGCTTTGTGTCTACTGCTCATTTCTGTTTGTATGCTTTAGCCCTCCAAAACTGATTGGGTTCTGCTTTGTTTTGATACCAGCAGGACGAGGACACCATTAAAGAGAAGAAGACAAATTCCCTCTAGAAAAGTTAAATGTACTTTGGCAAACACAATCTCACTGTAGATAAGGACAAGGAATAGCTTCCCTCACAAAACTGTTCAAAGCAGGAGTCTAACTCAACTGCTGTCATGGTGAGGAAGACTCTCCCGCTGCAGGAAGGGAGCACAGTGAGGTTAGAGTCACAGAACTGAAGGTAGCTTTTGTGGAGCCCTTACAACTAGAACAGTTGCTGAAAAGCTAAAGCTTCTGACATATGCCCATGCAGCTTCATCTCTGTCCAGTCAAAACACCCAGGAAAGACAGAGCTTGTGCCAACACAGTTTCTGTACAATTTTGCTAGTATAATACTCAGAGGATATAGACTAAATTTGTGCTTTATTATGGGAAAATTACTTTTGTTCTCATTTCACGTTTTAATTAGTAACCATAAGAAAACTTTTTGTAGCTGTTTATAGCAAAGATCTCCATAAAGATGTCTTCATTACCTGTGAGGAATTGTTGACAAAGCATTGAATAGAAAGGTGGCTCTACAGACTTCAAACTTTTTTGCTTTTAAATTATTTTTAATGAACAAAAGGAGTATTTTTACTGTACCACACTCCATTGTTTTTCATCAGTTTTCTATGTAAAATAAAAGAAATACTCTGATCATAATAGGCTCAAAAAAGCATAATAACTGAGTTGTTATAGATAACAATTGTATCTTCATTTCACATGGGATTTCGTCTGCAGGACAAATGAAATTAAACCTCTGACATTAAACCTCTTGATCCATATTCTAAATCAAAGTTAAATATGAGAGGAAAAAGTGATCACATCAATAAGGGCAATATGATAGAGAAACAGATCAGATTGTTAAATGGAGGATTTAGGATTCTAAAGGATTCTGTAAGAGATATACAGTAGTCTTGCCTTAGTTAAACCTGCTTTGCAAGAACCTCTCGCACGACATTTCAGCATTTCAATCTCAGATAAACATCCACCCATATATTTAATCTGGGCATTTTACTAGACTATGGGAGAAAGTCTGGTTTGGTTATTTCACTTGAATTTTTTTAAAACAGCTTGGAAAATAACAATAAAAAGTTAATGTAGCTGGTAAGTCTAAGTTTTTGTATTCAATAAAACTTAAGTTAAAAGCACATATCTCTGAACTGAAGGCATCACCAAGAATTATAGCTCATACAATAAAATATCTTCATTATAACCATTGAAATCAAACAAATAAAAGTGTTTTCTAAAATTCAGGAGGCGACAATATGATCTGCAGAGCTAAACCATAATAATTATCTTTATTCATATCTCCAAGTGTATTCAGTACAAGTAGGATTTTGAAAAATACCTGCTAGTTAGAATCATTTAGACTATTTAGAGCATTTAGACCATTGCTTAAATATGATCCATTTCAGCTGGAAACCTTTGATTTATAATTTGGAGCAATCTGAGTTCAATATCAATAAAAAACTCTCCAAATCCCATTTTGAATTCCAAATCCACAAAGAAATACTAGAATTGAAAGAAACAAGCCACTTCCTAGCATATGCTTGGCTGATCAGAATGAAATCCAAACTAAACAGCTCTCTCTGTACTCTCTAATTTGAATAGGAAGCATAGAGCAAGGAATTGGACTACTTGATCTATAGAGGTCCTATCATCCTAATAATTATTTTATTCTGTGCTGTGATTTGGCTATTAATGACCAGCTGATTTCTACCCTAATGCATACCTACTTAGCAGCTGTATTTGTGTCACACTCTGTTCATAGTTCTCCCGAAGTCACCTAAATGTTACTAAGCACTGGACTAAAAAAACACAAGAGAAAGAAATTTCACAGACTGATTTGTTTTTAGAAAAAACAACAGCAAATGCACAGAAAGAGAAGCGGACTAGAAACATGGAGTTCATGATTTTATACAGAAAATGTAAAAACATGAATAACAAATAAAGGCAAGAAAAAAATGTATGATAATCTTATCATGCAGGGGAACTAGTTTCCCATTCCCAAAATGAATTGAGGCTCACTAAGTGCTATGATGACTTATACCAAAAACAAAGTCTGAAAGAAAAGCAAGGGAACACAAAACAGCAACCCCCAAACCTCTAAGATATACAAATACTGGGCGGGTTCTTTCTTTGGGTTTACTTAGGGAAAAAACCTCAGTACCTTGAGGAAAGGAAAGTCAGCTCTGAAAGGAAAGTCAGCAAGTCCTCTGGACAGAGGACAGGCTTTTGTAAACTTGTCAAATGATAAAGTAGATTCTGCAAAACTTTTTCTTATTATTAACAGACTTCTAGACTTGCTGAAAAGTCACATTAAGTTTTAGAAATTCTGTAACATCTGAGAGTGTAGCAGCTGCTATTAGCCTGATGGGTTGTGACAGACAAAGAGAGGGCCATCATCTGTGGAACTGTCCACACTGCTAAACAGAGGGCTAAAAGCAAATTACAAGAAAAATATTTGAATCTCCAGATTTCCACCTGATGTGCACAAAGTCTTGCTGGAAAAGGAAGGGCGGAAAAATCTTACAGTCTGAGATGAATTTTTAATGTTTCTAATTTATCAGTGACACTTGACTTTCCTGAATAGTTCTGTCTGTCACAGGATGTTACTACACAAAGCTTTGCAAATCTTAGTTAGAAAGTATTGACCATATTAAAAATTATGTTCAGCAATGTGACCCTGGCTATAACTAATTTTGGGAAATGAAGAAAAATTAATCCATCTATCTTATTCCATCTTAGGAAAGACCACTTAATTAATGAATAAATGGCAGCTCATAATTTACTAGATTATTTAAAGCACAGAACTTGGTAGTTATCAAACAAGAACATATTCTTAAACTCATTAGTTTGTTTCTTTCATTTGAAGAAAATGAGGTAAAGTGCTTAGGTGAAAGTGTTGGCAAATGGGCATGAAAGAACATTAGAAAGCAGAATATCAATCCTGAGTTTAGGTTTGCTTCAGACCAAAAATGCTCTAAATTAAATTACAAGGAATCTATCAATTTATTTTATTCCATAGAAATTCAATACCATTTTAAAACTATATTTATCTCCCCTTAAATAAATGCAGTAAATTCATCTGATGTTTTGAAAGTATATTTGATCTTGGTTGAAAGCTATCTATAATAGCTACAAATCCTTCAATTCTTTACCTGTATAGGAGCTCAAAATTAGGACAATACAAATGATGTCTTACAAAGCATTTATTTTTTATAGTTTGGTTTCCTCTCAGTGTTTGATTAAAGTTGTGTGGTATATCAGATATTTGCTACGGAACAGGCCTGCCTAGGATTATTTAGCATGTTAGGAAATCATTGCCACAACTTCCTGTGGGTGATTCTTGTGCAGGATTATGAAATAAAGCAAGCGAAACTACAACACTCACATTTTCATCACTGATGGCAAGTGATTACTTCCAAAGCTGGAGTCATATTCTGTGTCTGTATCTCAATCAACAGCCCCCAATAATATTTGAATATTTTGAAGGGGTAATATGATATAATGTTCAATGGAATATTCAGGCAGGAAAGTAATCTACTGAAGCAAATGGGAAAGGGGATTCTTTATACTAAAAATTCCTATACTAAAAAGTCAGTTCTTTTCTTCAAATTTCTATTTCAAATGTCTAGTATATTGTAAGCATCACAACCATTGATGCTTACACTTTATAAACTAGTAAAGCTGCAAATTAGGAATCAATGTACAACTATGAACTAAGTGGGCAATCTACTACTGAGAAATAAATACATTTATTTGGTTTTGCTTTAAAAAAATAACATGGGATCACATCCAGCTGAGACTTCTGTCTCAGTTGTGTTTGCAGAAGACTTTGGCCACAGACCATGGGAGGCAGGGTACTGAGAGGAGGGGGCAGCTGATCAGGCCACAGTGGGAAGAGTGGGGTCATGGGAATTAGTACTATGCTAATAGAACCATCCTATATTTGGTCAAGTTTCTAGTTCTTGTTTTCATTTGACTCAATGCCTAGTTCATATAGGGCCATATTTTGAGTTCATGTTCGTGATTGGACCTTTGCCCCTACACCTGGCTATGTTTGCCCCACCCATGTGTCCTTGGTTCTAGTCTCCGTACTCTGTGGTTTTCATGTTTTTTATTTTCATTATTAAAGTTTTTATTTTCCAGGCTAGACCATCATTCCCGTCACTATTTTGCCAACTCACTCCAGCCAAGCTGAGCAAGGGGATCACAGAGAACCCTAAGCTGCAATAAAAAATGTTTCCAGTTTTGTAGCTATATTAACTAATAATATTAACTAATATATTAACAGCTATATTAACTAATTAGGCAGCAACTTTGAAAAGGGAACAACTGCTATATTACACACCACTAAATGTTAGAAGAATCCTGTAGAATATTGTAACATTTTGAAGACAACATGTCAGTAATTCAAGAGGTTAGAAAAAATAAAGTGCTCCTTTTTTCCTTTGATAAACAGATTTGTCTACTGGAATGTGATATTGGTCAAACTCAGTAATAACACCCATGCATCTCAGTATTTCAGACAAAGAATCTTTTGAAGATGATTTTTTCTGGGGTGAAGTTTAATAAGGACACTTGCCAATAAGGACATTTGTGAAAGCTGGAGCATAGGGAGATACACATCTTTGGGCAGAAATGAAAACTGATATGCTGTGTTTCCTACCCCAAAAGTGAATGGTCTAAATATAAAAATAAAAAAAAAAAATTAGACCTGAAAGATCTAAAGCTTCAGCAAATGTTGTGGGATATACCATTGTGTGAAACCTGCCTGCTATGCGTGTGGATGAGTGTCACACACTGCAGCAGTATTTCAGAACAAAAAGCTGTGAACAGCTATCTTCAGAGACAACTCATCACATTTTATTATTCTGCAATGTAGATTTTCTGGATGTCTAAACTAGAGTGAGCTTAGTAAAAGTTCATTATAAATCTGAAGGAAAATCTTCCAAGCAACAAGAGAATGAGAGTTTGGTGGAACATTCCCAGTGACTTCTGCTTCCAGCCAGAACTAGCCAAGCTCACCTGCACCTATTACTGGATTTCTAAGGAGTGACTTCTTATTTGTACTTTTGATAAAAAGACCAATTTTCCACTCATGCTTCTAAGGAGAAAATCAGCACTTGCTTCATTTGTCAGGAATGATCTGTTATTGCAATTAACAGCAAGTTCACTTTTGCTAATATCCTTTTGCAGTACTGAGCATATAGGCATAAAACAAGGACACAATTCAGTTTAAATGGTAAAGGTGTCAAAGCTAGCTTCATTTTAAACCGATACAAAAACTCAACCTAGAACACATTTCATAAAGTTAGAGTAAAATAAGTGTGACCTTTTGATCAGTAATGTAAAGAATTTTATAACAAAGAAGGTGGCTGAATAGCTAATGCTTTAGACTTACTAATCACATGATGAAAGTCTTCTCATTCAACTGCCTTTTTTGCTTCTATTTCATTCCTTTTCCAGTGAAACCACATTTACACAAGATTTTAAGAAATTGGTCTGATGTTAATAAGATATATTTTAACAATAGTTATTATTTACTATCAAATATATCCTGAAAGCTTTTGTTCTTCAAAGGTGGGAAGCTGAGATGCCCAGACTAGAAATTATCCTGACAAGATTAGTTGCCATCACATCTGATCTGAGCTAAGAGTTAGTAATGAGCTGCAACATATTAATGCCAAATATCAGTCTGCATAAAGTTAAAGGCAAGGTACTAGTTTATAAAAAATCTAAAGATTAATACATGGATATTGCTTTAACCTGTCCCATGTCAAGGGTAGGATGCTGCATACCACTATAAGTTAATGACTTGGCAAACGTTCAGGGTTTAGGAATACATTAACTACCCATCTACCCAAAACTCTGCTCAAAGGCTGCCAGGACCTGTGACAACTGAAGAACACAATTAAACATGAAGATAGATTTTGTTATAGAGCTGTCTTTTTTCTCCCATGGAGACCTTTTGAAAATGTTCATGTAACTGTCTCCAGTTGTCTGTAATATGCTGCTGTATATTGATCACAAATTATACTCAAGCACAGTGTGCAATATTTTAAAAATACTTCAGAAGTAAATAGCAGTAACTATAAGCCAATTTTAATTATGAATTTATATAGAAGACAAGTCAATAGCTGTACTTTTCAGTTATATATTTATCTGTCTTCTGTCATTTATGTTGTGCTGAGTCATGCACACGTATGGAAGAGGTGGTGGGAAGACAAAAAAAAACCCTTCTGTATATTAGGTTTAGAGGACAATGCATCTTCATGCATAGTCTACTTGATTCCTCTCTTCCCAACCTTTTTGTCACTATAGGAACAGATCAAAAAGAAATAAAAGGCCACTGATGTCAAAGCAAAGCTTCAGTTTTCGAAGTTATTGTTTGAGAATTTTTTTCTTTTCATTTTGGTCTCAAAACCACAAATTATTTACTAACTTTTTTTCAAGGCTGAATTTTCCTGATTTGAATCTGGATTCCATAGAGCACAAGAGGCCTAAAAGCTTGTGGAAAGAGGTGCCACTTAATATTGTATAACACAGTGAGCACATTTATATGCCCCTTGTTTTCCACCTGCTTCTACACAATGGTGGAAGACCTGTGCATGGACTGCCTGCAACATTCAGCTTTATACCACACCACAGACAAGAGCAGTATCTGTCCAAAATTATAGCAGGATACAATAAAATACAAGTCTCTGGAGACTGCAAGGCTCAGGGATAAATACCGGAGGGGCAAGGGAAAAGGGCTAACAAGTTTCACCAGAATATTTGTCGATTGAGTGGAACAGATATTTTGTATCCCTGGGTAAATGACATGCTAGGAAGTAATTTGACTCAATTTTGTTTATTTACTCACAGACAGACAATCTTTAGCCTTTGAATTGCTTTGCTTTCCAAGCTACTTCTTGCCAGCTGGTCCACAATTATTGACTAAGGGAAGATTCCTATCCCATTTCAGCTGTCAAGTAAAACAATGTAATTAATTATCTTCTGTGCATTTTATCCCATCTCTGGTCTCTGAGACCCACATAAAATTCTACTATTCCCAGCAAATGTTTCAACTATAGGTGTTAATTTCTAATGATGCACATGGTTTGTGCTTAGCTGACTTCTATTAATCTATCTTTGCTCAAAAAAGCTTCTTCATTTTTTTGAAATGGAAACATGGAAATATAGCATCATGGTTTTCTAAAGCTTTTTGCATGGCTGAACACAGTTTGGGGGTTTTTTTGGCATATGAACATATAAGTTATATGCTTCTGGTTTCTGCCTCTGGCTAATATACACCCCAAACTCTTTTTTAATAATGTCACTGATTATTCATTGTTATTCCAAGCATTTAAGGTTTTCATTATAATTTTTCAGAATCTAATCAGATCTACATTAGTATTAGTGTCTTTCTTTCAAATTATATTTTAAAAGGTTGACATATCTTAAAAATAAAAAGTGAAAAAAGTCTGTCATGTTATAATCTTTTTGTTTAATTCTTATAAATCTTTATAACGTCATTTTCAAAAGGTATTTCTATACAAACAGGGAAGAATGACCATGGGAACAAAATCAGATCTACCAGCATGTAAAATTCAACCACAGCCTACTGATTAAATGATAAAAAAATTTTCAAGCATTAAAGCATTATTAAATTAGGCATTATTCAAAAGCATTTAACCATAATTAACCACAAACATAAGTTAACCATAATCATAAATTGTAAGCTGGTATTTATAAAAATAATATTCAGTTATTTTCAAAAGAAATCAGAACACCAGTACACTTAAAAGTAAACTTGCCATATGAATCTGGCAAGGTCCGGCTCTGGTTTCATGTCTACAAATAATCCAATTAAGTCCTGAAATGGAGTTGTGAATCTACTTTATATGGAATTGAGCTGCCTTAAAGCTACGAAGCAGGTAATGAGAAAACTGTCAAAATGGGAAAAAAGACCCCTTTGAAACTTTCTTGCATGTGGATGCAAGCAAAGTGACAGAACTGGAGAAAAAACAGAACTTAAAGTTTCAATGGCTACTATAATTTTAATTAGCTGTAAAGGAAAATGAAGTTCTTTTGCTCATAAAACCCTATAGATTTTTTCCTCTGAAAGATAAGCTAAATTGAGAATATTTTGGAAACTTCATAATTATACAGCACAGCTGTTGCTATGGCCTGAATTTATGGGTAACAGCAATTGGTGCTGTCCTTCTCTCCATCAGCCTTCACCAGGGAAAAAAGCAACAGAAGATTTGCTAATTAGGAGAAGTAATAGATAACTACTTTTTTATTAAATCAGAATGGCACATATGAGAGTACAGAACAAAGGCAGATGAAGAAAGGAGGCATAAAATGAGAGAAAGAGTTGAAAAATTACAATGAAGCATGAAATAGAGAGAGGCAGCAGTATAACCTGCTTCACAGAAAGACACCAAGAACAGCAGTGAATAGGCAACCTGGGAATTTTTCTATCTCTTCTGCTGTGTGTGTGGTCCCCAGCTGCTTATGATGTGGGGGAAAAGTAGAGAATAATAAAAAAAAGCTGGAAGGCATTAGCTGATACAAATCTCATATTCTTATACTTCAAGTGATAAAATGTTTGTAGTGCGGACAGGAGGTGTGAGGTAATGTGGAAGCATTCTAACATATGTTATAGCATTGCTCATATATCTGAGTTCTGGCCAATTCTAGGAGATAATCTATAAAAAATCTAACAGCTTGTGTATAACACTACATGGGGCTCAACATGAGAAAAATGAACAAGGGGAGTGTAAGTAAAATCCCTACAAGTAGCAAAAGTAAAAATATATGGGTACTTCCATAGTGCTAGATTATCAGCAAAAAACCAAAATCCTCTGTTGGCAGATAAAAAACAAACAGCATAAAAATTAAATTGAATATTTCCTATTTATTTCTTACGCTCATTTACTCGGCCACAACTACTACTCTCTCTTCTTGGGATATAAGTTTTTCAGCTGCTTTCTACATCTCCTCATTCCCTAGACAGAGACCGAGAAGATAACTCCTAGAGCATTTGCAGAGCCTTTTACTTTTGTCTGAGCTTTATCTCTAAGTATCTGAAGACGGTATCATCCCATCAAATCTCTTGAAGCTGCGGCAACTCGGCACCTGATGGAACTCACAGGTAAACTGACTCCCTCTGCTGGAGAAAAGGGAAATATTCTGCAATTAGGAGTTCAATGAGTAGTCTGCTCCCAACGAGAAATCCGAGTCATCAAGGAATGATCTGCTGTTGTTGTGTGGTAGCAGTCCTTCCTCACTGTTTAATTGTGCATAATATATATTCTAATGATTGAGTAGTCCACTTCTCCAGGTAAGGACTTCTTGCCTCTCAGATTCTGAAGGACTTCATACACCTTATCTAACACCCAAGAACACCTGAAATCGATCAATCAATCTATCTCTCTGTCTGTCTATCTATCTATTCATCCAGCATCTTTAAATATCTGCATATATACATGATCAATGTATATAACTTACAAAATTATTGAAATCTTGATATAGATTGCAATCTCTTCTACTAAAAATCTCTGATTAGCTCCAGCTTTGACTGATTCTTCTTGGATATTGCACACTCAGAAATAGAAATTTGGAGTAATTGGCTCACAAATCCTCATTGATCATAAAATGTATTCCTTTGCTATAAAAGCATTAAATTTATGTTGAATGAAATTGTCTTTTATTTAAATGCCATTCCCAAATAGTTCTACTTATGATTAGATTGAAACTGTTTCTGAAAGAAGCTGCATAACTGTGCTCGGACTTGGTAGGAATTACTGAAATCAGTAATAATTAGTATATAAGTAAAAAAGTCAGTTTAATAATAACTAGTACATAATTGATAACTAGTAAATAATTAAATAAGTCAGTTTGAAACCTAGGAAAATAGTCCCTGGAGAAAAGGGTTAGGTCCTAATTTTTGCAATGGTAACAAAAAAATAGGCAAGAATCCAGGAGTCAGTGTCTGCAGTATTACAGGGGACCATGTTTTCAGTAGGACAGGGGAACATTGATTGTATCCCCTGGTACAGCATGACTGTTATAGAGTAAATAAAATTTATTTACTGTGATACAAATGTTATGCAGGGAACTGGTGAAAGCAGCTTATCCACATGAACATTTTTACTGACACACCTTCCCCTTCTGACATACCCAACAAGTGTCTCAGCTAGCTGTGCTTTCCAATACTCCAACAGAAGTGAAAAATCTTTTCCACTTTCCATTCTTAGTGACATCTGTAGAATCTTTCCTTGTATAAATGAGAAATGTTAGACTTTATTATCCCAAAGATAGGAACACTGACAACAAGGGTTGAAGAAGACTACATAGGACTCACAATTCTTACTGAAATATTTCAAGTCACAAAGTAACAGAACAAAACACATTAGCATGGAGCCAAATTTCTAAAATGAGCACCAATTCTGTATCACTGTATACAGTTCATTTCTATTTCCTCTCAAATCTTGCAAGTAAGAATTGTTGGTATCTCATCAGCGTTATTTGCTGCTGTCAGGTTACAGCAAGGAAATCAAGAGCAAGGAAATTTCAGGCCTAGTTTTCCTCAAAGACAAACTCCCTTACTCTGGGAAACTGGGCTCTAACTTTAAAGTAATGTATACAAATATTTGTTGCTTGCTGTTCCGTAGAATTTTCATATTTCATATGGACCTGGAGTTTAGTGGAACTCTGTACCTCTCAGCTTCTTCAGAAACAGTCCTTTAACTAGGACTTCCCAGGAGCTGACTAAAAGGCTCAGGCTTACCATAGGGGAAGACTGAATTAAAATCAAAACTTTTCTCTACTGCCAGGAGAGGGACAGGCACTCAGTCACTCACTGTCACAAACTGTCTCTGTGGTGGATGGTATAAAGAATCACTATAGAAATCTCATTTTGGAACATGCTTTGCAAGCTCCCCCTATCCAGGTATATATGTCAATTTCATTTGAGCTTTGATTTTGTGTGGGGGAAAATAAGAATTTCCTTATTTTGGAAGAGAGGAGTTAAGATTAAAACAGTACAGCTGAAGCACCATTTCACTCTTTCTGTAAAGTTTCACTTTCTTATCATAGCAGAAGCTACAGGCTCTTATGATCATTCATTCATTCATTCATTCATTCATTCATTCATTCATTCATTCATTCATATCCTGCTCCTTCATCATCTCTTGGAGATTTTATCGCATCTTTAAAATTTATCTTCGGGCAGAATTGTCCAAATCTGTAAGAGTACAAATAATAAAGCAACAATTCTACCAAGAATGCAGATTATAATTTTTAAATAAATGTTTAACAATTTCTTTAAAAGAAGATGGTATGCACTATTGCTTCTTGAAAAACATAACTGTATGTTTGAATTTCTGCTCAGGTTGAATGACACAATTTTGAAATATTTAAACAGAGTAACATAATTCTTCATCATGCATTTCCATCAAAGTCAGTGCCAGGATCAACTTGACCTAGCCAGTTTGGTAGTTATTGCAGTGACGGGTGATGATGCTTAGTGCATCACAGTAGTGTATAACAAGCTTGAGGACAGGATAAATTAGAAAATACTAATTTTTTGTTTGACAAAAATAGGATGACACAGGTTTTTTCCTATTTGACTGGACTTTAATTTTGCTTTGCTGGCCATAAGAATGGAAGGCCATTTGTACACAGCAATTGCTGTAAGTTGTCTATGAATCTTCAAATATTCCAGAGAAGTGCTACTGCATATAGGGAAAGCAGCTCAACAGTGCACTCACAAGAAGCCTAAACAGAGAATTTAGAGTACATTCATGTTTTTTCTAATACTCAGCATGTACTCTGAAGTTTAATGTGGACAAGATGCATCAAGCAGAGTATACACAAACAAGCCATGTACAAAGTGCTTATTCATGCATTCTGCCTGGGAATTCTCAGGCAAAGCAAGGTAGGCATAACAATTGTTCCTATTAAGATTGTAATCTAGGTTTATAGCTCTGAAAAGAAAAAATTTATTGACTAGTATGACAGTTATTGTGAAGTATGTTCTCATACTACTTCAATTTTTTTGAATACTCAAAAATTCACCTAAATTTACTCCAAAACTGAAAATCTCAGCCCAGAAATTTTTTTCTTTGTGTATTTAGGGTATTGTTACGTGAACTTCTGCTTGAAAGGAATAAAAAATGTTTTATAAATATCTAGACTTTTATGTTTTTCCAATGAGCTCCATCAAACACGGGTGAAACATCTACTCTTGAATGCTTTACAAGTGCTCCATTAATGCTGGCAGCCCTGGATACTTCAAGAATGAATTGAAGCTTGAATGTTTGAATCATCATTCCCCATCACTGACAGAGAAATGAAGCTTTGTGAGAAACTACAAAGCAGCACAGCCTTGGAACAGCAAGTTTCTGAGCAATGCGCTGAGAAGATTTGACTGCCATCTACAGACAAGTGCTCTGATAGCAATTTAAAAAGAATCTCAAAATTACAAACCTAATAAACACCTAGAGCAGATATTAGAGAAAAACTAATTATTTCTGTATGTATGAAACACTAGAAATACCACAAAAAACTTCCCAGTTGGTTGTTTTTGGTTTTTGGGGTTTTTTTTTTTGGGGGGGGGGGGGGGGTGTTGTTTTGGTTTGTTTTTTTTTTCTCATAAAAATATAAACACAGAGAAACACAAGCTTCCTTCATTCTCTAGACTGGCCTGAGAGCTAACAATTACAAATCCAGTGTCTAATAAAAAGGTTAGTAGATAGAAATGGAAACTACTAACATTTTCCTTGTATTTAAACTATGAAGAGCTGATTTTCATGTAGTAAGTTCTCAGTTAAAACTGTCTTAAATGTACAGAGTCATTGGTTAGCAAACTTATGAAATTTTCAATTACATTGTGAATTTCTTATCATATGTATAGTAACCAAATGCTTGTACATACATCATCTACCTATAGTTGTCAAATTTTTGATACCTAATCAGGCTAGTTCACAATAGGCCAACATATCGCAACACAGGTAAACTGTGCAAAGATTTTCTTTGAGCTGTTCAGAACAGCTAGTACAGTAATTCAGTTCTCCCTTGTCAAACACTCTCTTTTCACTCTTGACTAAAAACCACCTTCCTTTATCTGACAAAACTGCAGCCAAACAGTCTTTACTTCTTCTCCAAACTAGCTCACTAGCTAAGCAGTTACCCTGCTAAAATCATCTTTCAAAAATCTTGGTTTAAACTTTTAAAATCTTTGCATGGCAAAGGAAAAGAGATCAGAAGAATGATGTATTTCAAAGATTGAGGATGAATGACAAAATTACTTAGAACCATACAAATTGCACCTCTGTAATTAAAATTATTACATTTACACACAACATGGAACTATTTTCAGGAATTATTCTTCAGAGATAATACAAGTTAATATGTAGAGCATTTAAATACAAGTTAATATGTAGAGTATTTAAACAAAAAAACAGGTCACAGACAGAAAAGCCTGTGGGCCCAAACAGACAATATCTTTCAAAATCCTTCAAAAGTTAGAATTGAGCACAGCATTCCAGACATGGAATGTCTTCTCACATTTCTATATCATCCATCAGTTTTCATTAAATATTCTCAGACAGTGTGTAATTTCACTTGAATTTCCAACACAGCACATGAATATTGCATTAATTTTAGGTGTCATATGTTGAAACTTTATGCTTTCCAAAAACATTTACACTGAAGAAGGTCTGTTCATACACAGCCATGAAAGTGAAGAAAGGAAAGCAAACATGTACTTACTCTACATTTTGAGATTTCAGCCTTTTTTCTTACCTGAGTACCCAAACAAGCAGCCATCATATGAGTGAGAAGTTTAGCTGCAAACATGGCACACCTGGTGCAGAAAAGGTGCGAGATGATAGCCAAAGTGAAACCTACACAGAAATGATAATGAAAAAAGTTTCAAAAAATAAGACTTATTTAAGTTGAGACTAATAAACTGTGCTATATTATCCAGCAGATATTTCTCAAAGGTGCAGATTTCCTAAAAAATCCCAACCAAACAAACCATGCAGGGGGGGGGGAGAGTATGATCATTTTGGTCCACTCTGGGATCACTCATGAGTTTATATCAAGTACTAATATGTATTTAATGTTCCCATAGGCTTGGAAGCTAAAATAATTTCATAATGTAAACAAGCAATTTTTGAAAAGTGTTTCTTTGGTGTCCCGTTCTGCATGTCATGGGTGATTATAATAATAGTTATATTCAAAGCAAAGGTAACAGTTCAGTGTTCATATTAGTGCTTCCAAAAAACCTTTTTAGAAACAGTTACATAAAAAATGCCTCTGTTTGGTAGCACTATTATAACAGATAGTTATAATCTTCTAAAAGCCAGTCTCCTGTTTCATCTGTGTTAAGCATAGAAATTTGTTATAGCAGTAGAAATGACCACGCTTTTTGTTTCACTAATTAATTGTAAATATGAACACAACAAAGGCCTCTTTCCTACCAGTAAGTAGTTCCTGTGAAAAGGATTCTAGGAAAGTTAAGCCACCAGGAAAAACACTGCTAAATCTCAGAATTAATTGGAGTTAATTGTGCACTTTGACACTTCAGTCAGGGCAGGATTTTGGGTAATTAAGGCAGATCTTTTAGGTCAGTCTTGAGATTGACTATTTGTTCAGCTACCAGTATTTGTAAGAAATAAGTAAAATAAATAATTGGTAAAAGTATTATATCTAAGTATTTCAAAATTACTTAGTGATATTTACATGACCATCTACATGGTCTCTCTTTTTTTTAATATTCTTTTTTATAATATTCTATTTTATCCTTCTTCTTTTTTTTAATATTCTATTCACACCCATATGGAAATGTCAAGATATATGAAAAATATCCTTATCACTCCTAAACAATTTGTTACTTAAAACATTCATTTAAATCTAGTAATCTGTATCATCACACAAGTAAACATATTCAAATGCCTAAAAAACTAAAAGGCATTTGCCTCAAGTTCACAATAAACCCTTAACCAAGCTAAACTACTTTTATTTTTAAAAAACATTTTTATGACATATACTGTAAGTGACTAGTTCTGAACAATGATCTGCATCTTTATTGATTCCAATTCAGTAAAATGTTTTCTAAGCTTTCGCATATTTTTTTTCTTCAGTTTCTATTGCATTTTGCATTTTACAGCATTTTGTTTCATCAACTTACTTGTTTTTTCTCTGTAATCCAGCAACTGTATTTTAAAATCTGCTTAGTTTTGTGTGCTAAAATCTCCTTTTTTTATTGTTAAATACAACCAAATAAAATATAAATCAATTTGTGTGGAGCAGGTAAAAAAATGGAGAGGTCTTTCCTCTTTCTTTGCCTTTATTTTCTTTGACTGACATTTTAAAAACATTAAGGAGCCTAGATTTAATCTGTTAGAGCAGTTTGCTTGGAAGGGGTAAATAGGTGATTTAGCTGCTTACACAATTTTCGTTACTCATATAGTGATGATCTAATATAGAAGTCATAAACCTCACAAGAAGCGCAACCAGACGCCCATTTAGGGGGTTAAATTAGTCAAGAATTCCATTTAGCATATTTCCATAATAAGCCCATTGCTTTTAGTGCCCATAAATGCAAGAGTTCATTTCCAACCTAAATAATTCTGTGGTTCTGAGAAAATTTACTTTTCTTTGTGATTGCTGCAACATAATAGTAAACCAGCGGCAATCTGAAAGGCTCCTTCAGAAGCCAAGTTGATTTCTGAACTTAGATCCCCTGCTTCCTGCTTCACATTTTGTGATTTATGCTGCTGAAGCTGCTAATGAAGAGTCATGTTAATTATAGGTTAAACTCTTAGGGTGTTTTCCCAAGATCTTGGGCAGCAGTAAGGCAGCAGAGTGTAATGGAATCTATCTCCCCTGAGTTATCATTTCTGAGTGTAAATTCCAGCTAAAATTGTCAAAGAAATTTGACAAAGAGGATTACAGTACTCCTGCTAGAAACACAGATGAATTTAGGATTTTTAAGTTTCTTCCCCCAGATGAATGACATATTATCTCTTTTCAATAAATCATCCCTAAGAAACAGCCAATCATCCCTAAGAAACAGGCAAGCAAGGGATATGCTAGGATCACATGTAGGAGATTTAAATTGCTCTAGGGAGCGTGTTGAGCCAGACCAGGCAAGCAGGGGCACGGCACAGCAGTGAGAGCATGGTACAGCAGTTTGTACAGGAGGGATGAAGATGCTCTCCCAGCTCCTGGTGGTGGGTTGTGTAAGATGGGTGTCTTTTGGTTGGGTTTTTTTGTTTTTTTGTTTTTTTTCTACCAACTTGACTAGATCCAGTAGTGGCTTACAAATGGTCAAAAGCCATTTGCTGCTGCTGCCAGCAAAACTGCTAAGCCCAAAGAGAACCTGCCAGGAAGGACACAGCTGTCCAGATCCCTGGCTGCAGGGCAATACCAGAGCACAGTGCTAAAGGCACCTGTGCGTGGTGTGAGCTGGTGAATGATCTGCTCTGTCAGGTAGCAGAGCTTAAGCAAGAGGTAGAAAGGCTAAGGAGTATTAGGGAGAGCAAAAAGAGAAATAGACTTGTGGAGTTACAGCCTTGCAACCTGAGAGAAGCTTGGCAGGAGTCAGAGGAGCCCGTCCCTCTTACCATCAGGCAGAAGGAGGAGACCCAGCAGGCGGGGGGAATGGAAATGGGTACCTACTCAGAGAGGTAGCAAAATTCCCTCCTGACCCCCATCACTTTCCCAGGTGCCCTTACAGAATAGGTACAAGCCTGGGTCCAGAGACTCAGGCAGATGATGGTTAACAAAAACATCTGGAGAGTGTCCCAGGTGCACTTTGTCTGTCAGATGGATCACAACCTCAGGAAATTAAGAAGAGAAGAAGGGTAGTGTGAAAAGTTCATCACCTAAGGCGAGCTGAGGGCCCTGTATGTCACCCAGACCTGTTCCACAGGGAAGTCTGCTGCTCTCCTGGGGCCCAGGTATGGGATATCAGCAGGAGATTCCCTGAACTAATTCATCCCTCTGATTATTACCCACTGCTGCTCATCCAGGTTGGCAGTGATGACAAGAAGGGTACCAGGTCATTTGAAAGGACATCAGGGCTCTGGGTTGATTGGTTGATGGGGCAGGAGCACAGGTGTGGTTCTGCTCAGTTCCTTCAGGAGCAGGGATGAATGATAAAAGGAATAGGAAAACCCACATTATCATGGAATGGCTGCTTAAGGGCTGGTGCCATCAGAGGAATTTTGGTTTTTCTACCATGGGCAATTTTTACAGCACTAGGCCTGCTTGAGTCAGATGGGCTCCATCTGTTCAACAAGGGCAAAAGGATTCTAGCCCATGAGTTGTCAGGGCTGATTGAGAACGCTTTAAACTCGGTTTGGAGGAGGAAGGGGATGAAACCAGGCACTCCAGAGGTGAGCCCAAGGGTGGTAAGCCACAGTCAGGGGTGAAATCAGCAGCACAGCTGAAGTGCGTGGACACTGATGCTTGCAGTGTGGGGTACAAACAAGGGGCTGGACGCCATGGCACAGCAGGAAAGCGATGGCAGAGTCCCCATCACAGAAATGTGGTGGGATGACTTGCAGGACTGGAGCACTGCAGTGGATGGCTACAAGCTCTTCACAAGAGACAGGAGAGGGAGAAGAGTGGAGGGGCGGCTCTGTATGTTAGGGAGGATCTGGACACCGTGGGACTTGAGATTAATGACAGTAAGATCAAGTGCCATGGGTAAGAATCAGAGAAAGGCCATCAAGGCTGACATCCTGGTGGGAGTCTCCTACAGACCACCCAACCAGGATGAAGAGATGGATGAATTATTGTATAAGCAGCTGGAGGATGTTTCAAGATTGCCAGCTCTTGTTCTTGTAGGACATTTAACCTGCCAGGTATCTGCTGGGAACTCAACACGGTGGAAAAGAGGCAGTGTAGAGGTTCTTGGAGTTTACAGAGGAGAGCTTCTTGTCACAGATGGTGAGTGAGCCTGCCAGGGGTGGGGCTGCTAGACCTGCTGTTTGCAAACAGAGAGGAGCTGGTGGGAGATATGGGGGTCAGAGGCCATCTGGGGCACAGTGACCATGAAATAATAGAGTTCTTAATATTCAGTGAAACAAGGATATCGAAACTTCAATAAAACTTCTACACTTCTACACAAGACTTCCAGAGTGTGGAATTCAGGAGGCTTTTTAGGAGAGTACCTTAGGAAACAGCCATCAAAAGCAAAGGGATCCAGGAAAGTGGACATACTTCAAGAAAACAATCGTGAAGGTACAGGAGCAGGCTGCCCCTATGTGCCAAAATATGAGCCAGCAGGGATGCGAATGGGCTGCCCAGGGAGGTGGTGGAATCACCACCCTTGGATGTGTTTAAGAAAAGACTGGATGTGGCACCCAGAGCCATCGTCTAGTTGGCAAGGTGTTGTTAGCTCATAGGTTGAACTCGATGACCTCAAAAATCTTTTCCAACTTAGTTGATTCTGTGATATTTCCATGCCTCACATTTTTTTCCAGCGGCAAAATTTGTCATTGTGCAAATGCCAGACAAGATGGCACCTCTAATAACATGAAGCTAGTTAACATTCATTCAATATTCCACTAAATAAAAAGATTGTCATCAGCTACCAAAAATGTTAATAATCAATCAACCAGTTTTACTGGTCATCAGTTGTTATTAATAAGACAGCAAACTGTCTTAAATAAACTGACCTGAAATACAGATGAATCCAGAAGAAAAAAAAGCCTCGTTGTATGAAGACAAGTTATCTGTTTGGGCATAAACTGCATAAACGGACATATGAGAACAGGAGCATTCCACATAATCTGATGTGTCATCAACCACCTTGCAGAACCCGCTATCGGACAGCCAGCTGCAAAACGAATTTCACAAAATTGGAAATGGACTTGCGTAATTCACATTTTAAGCAGGCTTAAAAATTTTTGTTGTATTCCTGGAATACCAACTTCCCTAAATTACTGCAGAGGTGTTTTCTGTAGTCTATCATGTGCAGTGCTCAGAAAAGCACATTTACATGATATTAAAATGTTGGTTTTCATTTTTTTTTTTTTAATTTTTGTAAATGTATTGAAATTAACTCTTTTTCACTAGGGAATTTTTGTGGCCATGTTTTTAAAATTTCTGCTAGATTTCTAGGTCTGTCTGACTTTTCAAATAGTTAATTTATTTGCTCAACACCTTATCCTGTTATGGAGAACATTTTATACTGCTCTTTTTTGGTTTGAAACTAAAATTCAGGTGGTTTTTTTGTTCTTTGGTTTTTGTTGAGTTTTTTTCCATATTGCTGAAGGGGTTTGGAAAAAGGATAAGGCATACTACAGGTGATAGCTTAAGCCATTTCTACTGGAATTTGTGCATAGATAAAAGGAGAGCATACAGGTAGATTGTGGTGCATACCCTCCTGCAAACAAATAGTTTGTATCAATAGCAGGCTGATATCATCCAATTGGTCTAATGAAATTAAATCTAAATCAACTAGACTTCAACAGGATACAGAACGTTACTATCTCCAAGTCATTAACACATTCATTGATGCAATTCTAGATTTATGGCCTTAATCACTGTAACCTAATGCATCATTGTGCAATCTAAATAGTATTTTGATGAAAAAAGGGTGAAGTCTGAGAAATATCTGAGATAGAATAACTACTCATTTTATTATAAAAAACATTTTATGTACTGGTAAAATGGCCAGAAAAATTAAAAAGACATTAAATGGATCAATTTTATATTTGCAAATTATTTAATTGGCATTATCACATTTTACACAAATACATAGATTCATGGTAGAAAATGTAAAACTAAACACAATAATAAAATAACCTTTCAGCAGCTTGATTCCAGAGGAGACACAGAGACTTCTGTGGAACAATCCGACTTCCTTCAGCATAAATACGATAAATTACTTCACTATTATCTTTCAAAGGTTGTGAACTCTGACCCTTCAAGCTCATTGAAAGAACCTGAAACATGTACAATGTAAAGATATATTTAATATTAAGATCCAACACAGTGTTCATTTTAATCAGAGACAACCATGAAACACTTATTATGTTTTGAGCAATATCTAGATTAAAACTAATTCTTGCAAAAAAAATTGCATTATCTTCAAACCTTGTTCTTCAGGGCAAGTTCTTTATCTCCAGTAAGGAACCACTGCTGACTGCTGTATTCTGTGAACTGTACAGATTCACAGTTCTCTTCTTGGGGAGATGGTAATACTACAGAGACCTCTAGTAGATGTTCAGGTACTTGAATAGAATCTCCATCTTTTCCATTAAATCTATGTCCATTGATTTGCTGAGGATACCAGTTGTGAGCCATTATTGCAATATATGGGCAGCTGTCAAGGATATTTTTGCCTCTGTGGAAATGGAAAAGCAATAAGGCTGGTAAGTGGGACCAAGCTTCACTATTCATCATATAACAACTCTAAAATGTATTTGTGATTTGTTAGTACTTTATTAATTCGTCATTTATAGACTTGTCATATTTAATTGGCACACTGTTTCAGTTTCTATGGGGAAAAAAAAGGCTGAATTTTTTACATATTTCAGCATCTTCATTTCTTCTCTGGGACTTGCTCCTTATGACCTGCAACTAAAACCTTTCCATAGTGAATTAGCTTATCAAAACACTCATTGATACAACTTGATGTAGAACTGAGTCTAAAAAACAGGGGAGGCATTAAAATGGATGATGTTGCATTATTTTTTTCCCAACAGATGATGCAAAATGCATGGAATAAAGAATTTTAAGTTTTAAGTTCTAAACACTGAACACACATTCCACCACCAGCTGTTTATTAGATCCCCAATGGGGAAACAAAGTGTTTAAAACCACCTGTCTCATGAAAAAGAATAATTGATTTCTCAGTCACCTATTTCTCCTGCCCATTAGCTTGATGAGGCTATTATGCTCTTGGAGACAAAACTAGCAATTTAAAACTACGAGTAGCTTTAAACATTTTAAAACAATGTTCAAGTGAGCAAAACCAAGAACATACAAATTAAAAAATGCCAGTAGAAATTTTGGGTTGTCAACTTTCATCTAAGGCTTAGAACATAGCTCTGCATCATACAATCACATATTATTTTTTTAGCAAGAATAACGCATACTTTTCCAGGCAATATTTGAGCTCAAGGTGCATCAATACATATCAGATCTCCTGACTCATATTCCCATATCTAACCCATTCCAAAGTAACAGTTATGTGTTACACCCAGTCTTACAAAGCACTATATGTACTGGCAGTGTGATGCAATGCTTTGCAAGATTATGACACTGTAACAATACATTCACATATGGGTAACATACTAGATAGGAGATAAGTTCCTTTTCTGAAAATATAATTTAGATTTTCTATATTGGTAAATTGTCGTGTATTTACAAAACATATTATGAATTCAAGCTTACTAACCTTTCTCCTGGTGATCCACACTTTATCCCAGTCAACAGAGAAAAAGCAAACTTCTCAGTCACCTCAGCAAGCAGGCTATATCCTTGTGTGTCTTTGCGTTTTGGGCTAGCCAGAGCACAGAGTATCTCATAGAATAGACTTCTACTTTTATCAGTGAGTAACAGTTCCTCACCTACACCTGTAACCTAATGAGAGGAGAAGAAATCAAGCAACATTTTACACAAAAGAATCTGCTTGTGACATTTCCTCATGTTCAATAGCTTAGTGGTATCTTCTCTGGGATTTCAATATTCAAACTGAAGGTTCAGAATATTTTTCCCAACTCCTGATCACATAGGAGTTTCCAGGGCATAAAACACAATCTGTCAAAACTACATAAAGATATGCTTACTAGGGGATTTGATTATTAAAGAAAGGATTTCTTTAATAATCATTAATTATTCTTTCACAAACCAAATATTTTTGAATCCTAGAAGTTTTAAAATTATTTTCTCAATTTTCTTTGTGGCAGCAATCAAAAATGAATGGGTTTGTAATAATGCTTTGTATCTAGGTATTTAGAAATTTTCCAGCTTCTATGCATTATTCCAAGGGTCCAGAAGAGATAGAATGCCATAAAACTAATCCATAATTTTCACAGAAATTAGAGCAATGCTTAAGCACTCAGCTACCCTGAGAACCCAATTCCCTAAGCTACTGGAGGAAAAAAGACTGATGCTTGGTTTGAGTACAGTAGACTCCAGCTGGCCCAAGTAGGATTTGATGTGTGTTGACTGCAGTTTGCTGTATAGATAGGAGCAGGGATTGTGCCAGGCCTAAAAGCAACAAAGGTGTGAACCAAGAGTCAAGAAAACATCATAATCTCTATGAAACTGCAGCACCAAAAGGAAAATTGCACAGTAGAAAATCCAGAGCTACAAGTATGTATGTAAAATTAGTACTAGTTGCTCATTTCAATCTATTTGATTTCTGATTTCTTACCACCTCCTAACTAGTGGTAGACAAACTCCTTCCTTCATTGTGGGACTTCCCAATTTCCACTTTTACAGTCTGTGCTTCTGAGTCACTGCTGTGGATGTGATCTGCCTTTATATATATATATATTTATATATATGTATATATATATATGTATGTATGTATATGTATATATATGTGTGTGTGCATGTGTCTTGTTGTGTTATTATACTCTAATTAATGTCATTAGTCATTTAAGAACAAACAGGATGTGTTTACCTTATCTATTATATGCACCACAGCAGTAAGTTGCTCTTCTGTAGTTTCTGTAGCCACTTTGACATTCAGATTCTGAAGGATCCTGTATAAAATGGCATCGTCAAGAGGCTGATGCAGTTGATCAATCAGTCCCCAAACTGGCAAGGAGTCCAAATCTGAGACAATGGTGATGTTAGAAATACCATACACATCATCTATCCTGGCACCGCCTGTGGGATTAGAAAGTACAACCTGGAAACGTTTAGGAAATGGGTTTAAAGATCCTGTCTTTGGAGTCAGGGTAACATCCAGGAATGCATTTCTCTGTCCATGTTCAAAAGTCAATAAACCTTCAGACCTGGCAAAATCTTCTCCTGCCACAGCTGGAGATATGAAGGTCCGTCCAATAGGTTCAGGTTTTTGTAGTTCCTTAAAACAAACCGAAAGAGTTTTAGGTAACATTATGATAGCTGCAATTGTTCAAACCACCTGCTGTAGAACGTACTTTAAAAACAAAATCTGTAAAAAAGAAGTCCTCTTTCAAAAAGCAGCTATGAGTGATGAAATTATTGCATTTAAAATAATTATCTCCCTGAATTAGTAATCAATCAAACCTAGGAGAAGAATTATGTATTGTCAGTAGTAAAAAGAGTCTCTTTCTTTTCCAGAACAAAAACCACAAAACTTGCCGTGTGAATAAATACTACAGAAATGTTAGCACGTGTGAATTCCAGAATGGTTGATGTAAGACTATGACTACAGCACAAAGTCCCTCACTTTAGGGTAGAGAAAAGCATTACAAATACGTACAAAACTAAATAAAAGTAAAGCAAAAGTTTTGGAAATCTGTGTCCAAATCAATATCAATTCATGGTGTTTTCAGTCCCAGAATACATACTTAAAAGATGAATAATCCATTTAATACAAAGGCAAAGCAAATGCTATAGAATACATATATTCAGTAATTCCTTATTTCCTTGTGAAGCAACACTGGTTTTACCTTCCATGAGGTTTGCAGATACTGTTTCATTCTTCAAAGTCTTGTTCTTTTTGTCACTTGCCGTAGCCTTTACATTACATCTGGTTATATAATAAACTTTCTTTAAGAGGAAACTAACCTGAGCTATTATTCAACTGTATTATTTCTTCAAAAGTATATATTAATTTAATAAGGGCAGCTTGTATACTGACTCCTAAGTAAAGGTCTCCTACTGAAAAAAATTAGGATTTTTATTTGTGAAATACTAGACCCGTTTTGAAAATATTTAGCTTTTATTAGTAGAGCTTATTTATGGAATAAATCAGACATTTTCTGAGTTCATTGGAGAACCTGGTAAGTCAATGCAGCCTGTACCTGTTCAAAATTGCAGTAGACATGATTGTATCACCTGTGAAAATTCCAGGGGGAAGTTTCCTTTTGTTTATCCCTTCCCAGTAGGAAATGGAAATAAGCAAAAATAAAAGCACTAGTGACAAGAACAATGTCTAAGAAACATTTGTAGGTAGATATAAACATCAGTTTCCAGTTATTGCCTTCCTGTCTGCTGTGGCCTCTTATTTTAGAGCACCTAATAATACCAATACTTCAGTATTTGGCCATGCACCCTCAAAACCTAAAAAATGTCTAAAGAAGGTTGGTTATAAAAATTAAAAATGGATAAGAGATTGTCCACTATATTTTAGCTTAAATATACACTGGACAGTAGCAATTTCTTTTCCATTTAACAGCTAAATTATAGTGAATTCTTAGGTTGAATAAATGTGAAAATTTGTTACTATACAATCTAATTGAAACACTGGCCAATTACTATATAATAAATGGATGGAAATACAATGTAAACCTATATAGCTAAAATAGATATGCATTCAATATAACAACAGAATGCAGAACCTTTTATTATAAAGGGTAAGTTTATTATAAAGGGTAAGTATATAATAATTCACCCCCAAAACAATGATTTTAGGCATAAAATCACAAATATTCAAAGTTGGTCAGGCTAACTACTACTGATGGTTGTAAACTTGAAAGAGCATCTCTTGTAACCTGTGCCCTGATGGTGGATTCACACATAATAAGGAAGTGGCAGGAATCATGTTTTTGCAATCTGCTAAAGGAGAAACTTCATCAGCTGCAATAATGATGAGTGAGGTGTGCATTTAAGAGAAAAAAGTGTCAACAGCTATAAGAGTCTTGTGCTTCAGATGTAAATGTCTCAAAAATTGTTGGATTATGGCGTTTATTTTGCATAAAGGGTATAATCCAACAAAAATCAATGGGGATGATAAAATTTACTTTAGCACATGCTATTTTTGATAAGAAGAACAATTTTTTGTTTAGTTCTCCAAGAATATTGAATAAAATTTGAATAATTCCTCTCTCTTTTCCTATATATGTTCTGGTACTAATAATAGTTTTGTACGCTAACAGAACAAGTGTCCTGCTATCTGGATGTTGTAAATACAACCATCAGGATAAAAATTTCAGATGAAAAAGCCTCAAAAATTGAAGGCTCACAAGAGCCTTAGAACAAAGAAAAAAATATATTAGATACCTGGCTGACCATAATCTTTGAGACCACTGAAAGATATTGCTAAAAAAGTATTCTTGACAATGCAATAAGAAAAATTTCTTTTAATAATGGAAAACCAAAGAAGCTAGGCTCAGCAAATGTTTGGCTGTTTCCTGAAAAAATGCTAATCACAGTGATATTTACTTTAAAGAATAATAAAATATTTAATTTATTATTATTTAATTAATTTCAATTATAAAATGAACCATAAAGCCATGATTTTATGAATGGTTTGGGTTGAAAAGGACCTTAAAGATCATCTAGTTCCAAAGCCCCTGCAGTGGACTATTACAGCAGCCTGAGTGGGTCGCTGCTGGTGAGAGAGAGACGGTGAATCTTGTATCTTGATCAGAAGGCTGAATTTATTAATATATGATATAATACATTATAATTATACTAAAAAGAATATAGAGAGAGGTTTGCAGAGCTGCTAGCTAAGCTAAGAATAGATAGAAAAGAATCCACAACAAAGTTGTGTCCAGGGACTCAGTCCCCTGGCTTGCACTGATGATTGGCCCTTAATTATAAACATAGAAAATGAGCCAATCAAGGTGAATCCTATTGCATTCCACAGCAGCTGATAATAATTGTTTACCTTCTCTTCGGGGGCCTCTGGCTCCCGAAGACACAGAAATATGAAAGAAAAGGATTTCTGTGGAGAAATGTCTGCGACAGTGGACAGAGACAACTTTCACCAGACCAGATTGCTCAGAGCTCCATTGAACCTGACCTTGAACACCAACAGGGATGTGGCATCCACAGCTTCTCTTGCCAGTGCCTCACCACCCTCACAGTAAAGAATTGCTTCCTGATATTTAATCTAAACCTACTGTCTCTCAATTTTAAGCCATTCCCTCTTGTCACTACGTGCCCTTGCCAAAAGTCCCTCTCCAACTTTCAGATAGGCTTCCTTTAGGCACTAGAAGGCTGCAATTGGGTCAGCACAAAGCTGCCTCTTCTCCCGGCTGATCAATCCCAATTCTCTCAGCATTCCTCACAGCAGAGGTGCTCCATCCCTCTGATGAACTGAGTGGCCTCCTCCTGTCTTGCTCCAACAGCTCCATGTCCTTCCTGTGCTGAGGAGCCCAGAGCTGGAGGCAGCTCTGCAGGTGGGGTCTCACCAGAGTGGGGCAGAGGGGCAGAATCTCCTCCCTCCAAAGCTGCCCACAGGGCTTTGCATGCAGCCCAGGACGCATTTGGCTTTCTGGGCTGCAAGTGCCCATGGCTGGCTCATGTCCAGCCCCTCACCAGCACCCCATGTCCTTCGGGGCAGGGCAGCTCTCCATCTGTTCACCCCCAGCCCGTACTGGGGGCTGCTCTGACCCAGGCGCAGCACTTTGCACTTGGTCTTGTTAAACCTCATGAGATTCCCTAGGGCCACTTCCTGAGCCTGTCCTGGTGCCTCTGGATGGCATCTCATCCTTCAGGAGTGTCAACCACACCCCTCAGCTTGGTGTCATCTGCAAATTTCCTAAGGGTGCACCCGATCCCTTCGTCTATGCCATTAATGAAGGCAGTAAATAACACTGGTCCCAATACAGATCCCTGAGGGACACCACTTGTCACTGACAGTCTGAGGCACTGACTACGGCCCTCTGGATGTGACCATCCAACCACTTTGTTATCCATCAAATAACAGTCCATTCAAATACAACATAAAACCCATCTCTCTCCAATTTAGAGAGTAGGATCTTGTGAGTTATGTGTCAAAGGCTTTATGGCAGCCCAGATAAATGACATCTGTAACCCTTCCCTTGTACTCTGATGTAGTCATCTCATCAGAGAAGCCCACTAGTTTGTCAAACAGATTTTCCCTTGGTGAAACTGTGCTGGCTCTCTCCAAGCTCCTGCCTGTCCTCCACATGCCTTAGCAGAGCTCCTGGGAGGATCTGTTCCATGATCTTCCCAGGCACAAAGGGGAGGCCAACAGGTTGACTGTTCCCAGGATCTTCCTTTCTACTCTTCCCTTTTTAAAGATGGATATAGTAATACTCCTTTTCCAGTCACCAGGGATTTCACCTGATTGTCAAGACTTTCCAAGTAACAAGGGATACTGTATTGGCAACAACATCAACCAATTCCCTCAGGACTTTGGGATGCATCTCTTTAGGTCCCACAGAACTGTGAATATTCAATTTCCTCATGTAGTCACAAACCTGACCTATTTTCCCATACCGTGGGAGGGACTTGCTCTCCCAGGCCCCATCCTGCTGTCCACCCACTACAAAGGTGTAGGAAAAAAGGTTGCCAGAGAAGACTGGCAAAAAAATGTTGAGTCCATCAGCCTTTTGTTAATCTGTTGCTACCAGTTTCCCAGCATTGTTTATCAGGGGGAAACACCTTCTTTGACCTTCTCTTTCTAGTTAACATACCTTTCTGGTTAACAAGCCCTCCCTGTCATTTTTATATCCTTTGCCTGGTTCACTTCCAGCTTCACCTTGACCTTCCTTATACATTCACAGTCTATCTCCAGTCTCTTTCCAGCTCACCTGTCCTTGCTTCAACTGCTTGTGCATTTGTTTCTTTCTCTCTAGTTTGACCAGCAGGTTCTGACTCAGCAATGCCAGTCTCCTGCCTTCATTGCCTGATTTCTTACTCCTGGGGATTGCTAGCTCCTGTGCTCTATGGAAGACTTTCTTAAGGATCTGTCAGCTCTGTTCCATTCCTTTGTCCTTGAGGGCATTCTCCCAGGGGAACCCTCTCACTATCTCCCTGAAGAGCTGGAAGTTTGTGCTTTCCTAAACATCAGAAAGACACATTAAAATAAATTAAATAATAATAAGTCTTACCTGCATACTGTAGGTAACCATTGTGGTTACTGATGTACTGGAATCCCTAAGAATTTGCAGACTGATTAAAGCTGTCTTCTTATAAGCAACAGCAAATCGAGATCCCAGAGCAAAATACACCAAACCATGAGGAGCATCACTTTCCAGGACAGTTATAAAAGCAAATCTGGCACTGTTGTTCAAAGCAGCTCCTGCGCTTACAGCATACAGCTCAACAAAAATATAAGTTTCAAATTCTGGAACCTGTAAGTGAATGATGATTTTCATGTCATTGTAAGGCTTACTAATAACTTTCAGCTTTGAATAAATGTTTATATATTACATTGTATGCACAGTGGATCACTTTAATAACACTACACAAGCACACTTCCTGAAATGTGCAATAAGTACAATAAAATATATCATAAAAACAATACTGCAATGAACATCACTCTGTCAGGCACAATTATTAAATCCCAGATTTTCATACAGAACTTGCTGCGTTACAGTAGCTACTTAAATAGTGCAGGTATAGTGACTGTAAATTTGACATAAATGACAGTACCCTCCAAAAGTGCCATATTCCAGATTATAGATTTACATAGATGTACGACTTATGAAGAATTTGCTCTTTCATTTTCTTTTTACCTTACAAAAAGGCATATCCTACTCCCTTTTGGAAATACTGCACAGAATTAAGTATGCAATTTTGAAAATGCAATTAATCTGTATAATAACTTTCCTGTATTCAAGTACTGATATCAGTTAAAATTCTGAAAAACATTTTATATACAACTTAAGCATTTAGACACTAGTATGTCCATGCATGTTTTTACAAGAAATTAAAAACTTAGTAGATTTGCACACTTAAATCAATTTATTTAAAATCTCAGAGCTTAGACAATACTATTTGATAGACTTTTGTGATGTTTCACATATAGGGAAATATTTCACTCTGAAAATATAGGCTGTGGAACTTTGTTTCCTTGTTGAAAATAAGGTAGCAGTGTTAACTTTACAATATGATGCTCTGCCTCGTCTTTTATTTTATACCTACAGCACAAATGTAACATTTAAAAATAGACATCCAAATTTTAATTTTAAAATTCAAAAAATTCCATTCTAAAATTCCAAAAATGGCAATCACTGAAGCCTTTTTTTTTTTTTTTTTTTTTTTTTTTTTTTTACAATTTTTAAAATTGAATTTCTATAGCCAGGTTTTGGTATCAGTGGAGCTAGAGGAGGGGCTTCTGTGAGAAGCTGTCCGAAGTTCTCCCCAGCTGCCACAAGTTCTGTTTGCCAGAGCCAATGCCAAACAGCTCCAAGATGGGCATGACACTGGCTATAGCTGAGCCAATCAGAACATCTCTATGATATATTTAAGAAGTAAGAAACCTGTTCTCATGCAGATATGATTGTGGCCAGAATAGAGCAGGGTGACAACACATAAGAGGACCAAGGTCTGTGTGGGGGAGAAAGTTCTTCAGATGGGATTCCCCTGCAGTCCATGGTTAAGCAGCTGGGCCCCTGCAGCCCACGGACATCCATAAGCATGCAAAGATCCACCTGCAGCCCATGGAGGATCCCAATACTGGAGCAGGGGAATGCCTGAGAGGAGGTTATGACCCCATGGGTGGTCCACACTTGAGCAGGTTCCTGGCAGGGACCTGCAGACCCATGGAGAAAGGAGCCCACACTGGAGCAGGCTTCCTGGTCAGACTTGTGGCCGTGTGGGCGATCCACACTGGAGCAGCCTGCCCTTGAAAGGGCAACAGAAGGATCACCCACACTTCAGCAGTTTATGGAGAACTGCTGCCTGTGGTATGGACTCATGTTGGAGAAGCTTCCCATTGGAGCGACCCCATGGCGAAGCAGGAAAAAGACTCCTCTTCCTGAGCAGCAGCAGGAACAACGTGTGATGAAATGAACATAACCCCCATTTGCAGCTCCATTTGCTGCTGGAGGGGAGGAGGTAGAACTGGAAGGAGGGAGGGGAGGAAGGAAGGTGTTTTAAGGTCTCAGTTTACTTCTGATTATCCTACTCTGCTATTGTTAGCAAAAAATTCATTCAGTATCTGTAATTTGAGCCTATTATACCCATGATGGTGTTTGGTGAGTGATCTCTCCTGGTCCTTGTCTAAAGTCATAAATGCATTACTATATTTTCTCTCCCCTGCAAAGGGAGTGACAGAGAGGCTTTGGTGGATGCCTGGCATCAAGCTAGGGCCAACCTACTACATAAAAAAGCTTTGTGTTTCAACCCTGAAATCTTTGAAATCCTACTTTAATTTTAGGATTTTTAGCTAATAAACTCAGTACTGCTGAAGAAGTAAAACTTACGAAAGCTAGAATGTATCCTTCAAAAATGTAAAGCACTTAATGTATTTGCTATATCATCATTTTTAATACATT
Organism: Ammospiza nelsoni; assembly: GCF_027579445.1. Lineage (NCBI taxonomy): Eukaryota > Metazoa > Chordata > Aves > Passeriformes > Passerellidae > Ammospiza > Ammospiza nelsoni. The sequence goes on along the minus strand of NC_080669.1, from coordinate 68,438,027 downwards.
TACTACTGATTTACAAGCTTACTTATGAAAGAAGAACCAGAAGAAGAATTAGGAAATATTTGGAGAGATAAATAGTATATGTTTTCAATTAAATTGTTAGGTGGTTCTCTGAATGAAATGTCCTTGACTAATGACAGCCACAATTATACTGGAATGAATGGGGAGCTTTACCCTTCTGGTAGCACTTGCTAGGATGGCACAGGCTTGTGCTTCATGTGGCACAACCGCATGTCTCTGCACGCTGTGCACTGCTGTAATTAAATACTGATATCACTTCTTTGATGTAAAGAGGTTCATAATCTCAGTTTACCCAGCAGGGCAGCCTGTGCCGTATACACCTATTCATTGACTCTGTGATGTAAAAATAACATCTGAAGATGGAGAATGAAAATGGCTCCCTTAGTGAAATAAGGGAATGCATCCTATCTCCTAAATAGGAAATCCCTATTTCCCACATATAGCATGTTGCAATATTTTCTAGAACTGAGTCAGAAGAAAACATGGAAATCTTCCCATCTACTAATTTTCCATTGCCCAGACCTCAGCTTTGCTACTAGCTTTGCCATATTCTTGACAAGAAAGTCTCACAGATATGTATGCTTGGCAGAAAGATTTTTCAATGTAGAATCTGTAGAAGGAATAGAAATGAAACTAAGCTTTGATATAGAAGAAAAGAATTGCTGAGCCAGTCTTACTGGATAACTAAGAAGGCAAAGGGTATGTTAGTTAGAAGCGGTTTTTATGGCTTAGAGCAAAAGATAAACCCACCTCAAACAAGAAGCTATTTTTAACAAGCAGAAAGATAGCACAGGCAAACAAGCCTGCTGATGCTGAAGTAGAAAAAAGGTCTCAGAATTTTCCACTGCAAGAAAACTGAAAAACACCTTCTAGCTTAAACTGTAATGTACTAACTTTTAGTGGTTAGAGAATAGTAACATGAATATGGTAATAATAGTAGTTATGACATGCTATAGGTAAAAATTAAGGTATAGATTGGTTCTTCTGTAGTAAGATACTCAGCAAAGAAAAGTGTATAATGCATTGTAACCAAAACTAAAGGGTCTTCAGGTTTGTCTGGAGCTGGAGCTGACAGGTGTAGGCACAGGCTCTGTCGCCCACGACCCTAGAATACTAGAATGTATTGGATGTAATAAACTGCATTATGAAGAGCCGCCTGGAATCCCACATCCCTCATTATGGCTCTTACACCTGGGTGCTAGGATAATTTCTTACAAATATTTAAAACTCTCCAACTTTAAAATAATGGCAAACATTATTCCTTTCTTTCTCAAAGGCTTACTCTGACCCCTAGGTATTCACACTAAAATATTTTTTTCCTTCTCTTTTCAATAAAAATGACTGAATACTGTGTTTTGTGTTAATACAATCATGTCTGTATTGTAGAGTGCCAGCTGACTCTCACAAGGCTGTAAGACTTAGAGACATGCAATTTAGTGGATGATGGCTCCTAAATTTAACTTCAGTATTCAAAAGCCAGATGTAAACAGAGACAGATTTTTAGATACTCAAAAATTCTTAGGCAGTTTTTATGAGTTTTCAGGGATCACTGTGCTAGATTTAGGAATATAAAATTACACAAAAGAAAGACTCAAAGGTTTTTTTGTGCAATGAGATATTACTTACAGAATGTTTTCCATCAACCACCTTAAGAAATGCTTTGGTAGATGAAAATCTTATTGTGTAAAGGATGAGAGTATATGATCGAACATTTCATTGAAACAACTCCATTTTTTTTCTTTACTGTTTTTTAAAAACCTAAGAACTGTACTTTACTCTTCAAACTAAATACTTATCTCCTTCCCAAATATTTATCAGTCACAATGGAGTCAGTAGAAGACTATAAATAAACATGTTCCAGAGAAGTCAAGCAGATATCAAGTTACTATCTTCAAACTAAGTATTAGTTCCTCTGGATCAGAGGAGTTTTTTCATCTTGACAAAATGCAATTCAACACTGCACATGAAGAGTAATAATTACTTACATGATCAGGTTTTATTTCAATAGAGATGTTGCACATTGTTTGACCTGCCACACAGGTCGTGGCTCCCAGCACAGACACAAGTTCATTCTCCAAATTCACACCATCCTTCAGAAGCACAACAGCTGTTTTATTAAAGGTCACACGCCAGAAGACTGTCACATCTTCAAAAGCCCTATAAGCAAAAGAGAAGTGTACGTATGTACTGAAGGAGAGAACAACAGATTTAGGAAACATAAACCATAGATATAACATACGTTTTATATTATTCAAAACTTATCATTATGGAATCAGCTGCTTTACAATGAAAAAAACAGCTCTTTTAATTTAAATTTCTCCCTCTAATATTCATTTAGATTATTAAAACAAAGTAACAGAAGAAGAAAATAAAGCAATTATAGGAACCCAGATTCTTCTTAATTTTTGTTTCAGATAACATGCAATCATCTGAATAAGAGACACTTGGAAAGCAGGGATGCCCAAGTACTTTCATTAATACTATAGTAACCATTGGCCTGGAAAGCCAGGTAGACTTAGTCTTTCCTGTAAGTATAAGGAACTTACCATACTTGAGCATATTTATTTAAAGTACACACAAATGTACAATGTATATATATGTGTGCTAATTAGGAAAAAAGTGAAGACATAAGCATACTGACACAGAACTTCTTAATTACTTTTTGTAGTATTCATAGCTACTTACATTATACAGAGAGGTGAGAATTGGAGTTACACCTTTAGCAGTGCAAATACATTACCTTAAGCAAAACCTTCACATTTGCTGACTCACAGTATAGAATGGTAAGCATTTGAGTTTTCTCCTGTTTCTGCTTTATACCAATAAAGTGACAGACCTAATTATATTCACAACTTAAATGCCCCATTGCCAAAATCTGTGAAGCTATTAAAGGAGCTGAAAGGGAAACACGTATTATAAAACTCTGTGATGGAAACATCTCCCACTAACAGTAGCTCCTGTGATTCAAGACAATATATTACAGAGTGTAGGAAGAGCACTGGAATCCACTGTTGCCTGCACCTGTTTGGTTGCCGTGTGACAGTCAGCAACACCTCTCTGTTTTCTGAGTCTTCATCAAGTATCAGGCCACTTTGTACTTCTGGAATGAATCCCAAAATGCCATTCTGGAGATCACTTCCTGTGTAAGAAATAGTCCATGAAAGTAAAAAAGCCAGAAAATTAAGCTGAGAGTAAATTATACTTTTAATATGCACAACTGTTAAAACTCTAGTCATATATCAAAAGCATGCTGTAAAGTACTATTTCGAGACACCTCAATTCTCTTAATATTTCTATTCTTAATTTACACTCTAGATTTTTAAATTTAGAACTTAGAGTTTCTAAATTTTATTTTAATCACTAGAATAATAACAACTTTTGGAAGTAAATTACTTATGAGAGTCCTGGCACCATTTTTGCATGTAAGCTTGTATTTTCAGCAGCATTCAACAAACTGACTGAATTCTATGTCCCTTGACTTCAAGAGACTAAGTGTTACAGCAATCTCCAGAACAATCTCAAAAGCCTTGCTTATAATGCCCTTATGAGATACTCGCTCCAGCTATATTTATCATAAATCTTAAAACATTGTGTCAGAACAGAAATGGGCCTCAACAAATAAAGTAGGTAATGTGATAAAGATGGGCCTCCAGTGATGTAACTTAAGGTTTCTTATTCATCCTATCCATGATGTGGTTGAACCCATCAATTTTCATAGATACATCATCTTTTCTCTTGCATCTTTATTCTATATGTAGAAATTGTGCGCTGCAAAACACTACATTTTTCTGAGGGGAATACAAGTAACTTCAGAAAAACAGCATTGGAAGATAAAAATTCCCAGCGTTAATGAGGGGAAACTAATGTCTTCACAGTGACCGATCAAATCTTGCTTCTAAAGGATTTCTCCTGGCAGGTAGTGATGGCTTTACTCTATAATTGAAAAGACAATCTACTTCCACTTAGTACTAAAAGTCAATATATATATAATAAGATGAACAGAAACTGTGTGTTTGCTTATGTACATGAACAACTATTTAACCATTCACCTTAATACGTTGTCTCATGTTACAACTTCATGGAAATTTGTACTGTAGGTATAACTAGAGCATATTAATACACTTCTGTGGTATTCAATAAAAGCTGTGGTATTCAATACAAATTGCAACACATGTCTATACACATACTTCTGCAATTAAACGTGGGGGTCCAGTGGCCTGTGCTGGCCAGCCAGCCAACCATAGCCAGGATCAACCTGAGACCATGGAAAGCAACACCCTAAGTTCAGGGACATTGTTTCAAGTTAGGGAGAGTTTAAGTTTGTTTGAACAGGAGAGTTACCCATGCTAATATGGGTAATGTTGCCTGGTTATGATTGGTTATAATGTTGCTAGAACTTTCCATGTTAGTGTTTATAATTAGGGATCGCCCCTTATTCCAGGTCTTAAGTGTTTGGCTGTATTTGGGAGCACTCTTGTTACTGCAGCAGAAGAATAAAGGACCCTCAGATTTTCCACCTAAGACCTGTCACCCACTTTTCTTCCACGCTGACCTGTTCCAGTCATTGCCTATCCTCACAGGTGTGGGTGGAGCAACGCGACCATTAACATAAATACCCAGGGCACTGGTTACTTCCACGGAAAATTTTACAGATAATGCACATGAAGATAACTTGTTTAATATGATCTAGTTTTGTATATGATCTTGGTTGCTTCCTACACTCATCCAGCAACACAGTTTAATCCTAGTTCTCAATACCCACACTGATTTCTTAAGACAGTCTAAACACACAACACTCCCGTAATGTTGGACCTTATTTTCTTGATTAGACTAAACTGAGTTAACTTAAAATTTGTTCCAGTGCCCAATTTCTTTCTAAAACTTCATCTATACTGCAGATTATATTGGTTTATATACAGTTGGTAAGCCTGACAGGATATTTAAAATCTATGAGAAATTGGAATTCTGACATCACTTTCTCACAGTAGCACAGTGACTGAAAGAAAAACTCTTCCTTGGTGACTGAGTATGCTAATTCCTGTCCTCCATCCCCAGAAGCAGAAGATGATTACACTGCAGGTGTGAACTGCATCGTAGCAAAGAATGAAAACAGAAGCTGTTCATTCTACTTTGTACAAACTCCATCCATTGTAAAAGAAAAAGTCTTAAATTAAAAATACAAAGTATATGAAATACACCTGACAGAATAAGATAATTCAGGTTAAAAGGGCCCTTGAAGTGTCTAGTCCAACACTCTTCTCAAACCTTAATTATTTCTGAAACCAGACCATATGTCTCAGAGGTTTGGGGCTTGAAAAAATTCCAGGGACGAAGGGAGCCCATGCAACCTCCCCAGGCAACCCGTGCCACTGGCTCTCTGTACACAATAGAAAAAAATACCCAGGCTCAAATGAAATCTCATTTGAACCTATACCCACTGTCTCCCATCAAGCACTCCTGCCACAATGCATTATTAAAAAATGGGTCAGTAAATTTTTATGTCTCTCCGCTTTTAGGTAATCTTATGGTCTCAGTAGGAACTATGTCTTCCTGTATTCAAATGTTCCATGACATTTTCTTTTTCAAAATCATGTTTCACAGAGTAAGTTAGGAAAAGGAGAAAAAAAAACAAACAGGTAAACGAAAAAGTAAAAGAAGCTAAAATATTCTGAATCCTGAGAAAGCAAAGTACCTGAAGTGGCACAATACAAATCATCTGGTCTTTAGAAACAAACCCAGCAAAAAAAGGCAGTGATCTTTTTGTGCCATAAACTGTCAATAAGTAGTCAGTATTTACAGTTTTAGAAAATATTTTGGTCTGAATGCAGCACTAGAGTACTGTGAGAAATCATCTGTACAATACTGTGAACTAACAATGGAAGCCCAGCCGTTCTATAACAGGTTCTCTTGGACACTTCCATTTTCATACCATAAGCTACTTGATGACTCTTTTCATAGTCATGGGTCTGTAGCATAAAGTATCCCACTTATTCTTTGAATTTGAAAGTCACAGATCTACTGAGGTGGGAATTTCACATCCCAGGAACAAGGAAAATAGCAAAAAACCAAATGAGCCTGCAATGCCACTCCATCTTTAAAGAAACAGTCATGCTCAGCTGTCACAGTATGTCACAGTACAAGCTGTGGGCAATTAATTCAGATATAAATAAGAAACCCAGCTGGTTCCATAAACTGGCCCCTGGGCTGACAGGGGAATCTCAACCAATTACATTCCATTCCAAGCTTCATATATCTCACTTGTCTGAAACCTGGGCCATGTTAAAAGATCAGACTAATGAGCTATCCAGTAATACTCCATTTATAAAGAGGGGTTGCACCATTAAACACTCTCTGTTGCCACATGAACATTGGTTGTGTGGTCATCACTGTCTCTGACCCACCACACACATGTTTCACTCAGTGTTCTCCTTTCATAAAGAACAACAACAGAGATAAGCAGCACCTATAGATGTATTTTGGGTTACACTGCTAAGGGATGCTAAGGGGGCTTTGTGCATTAGATGCTTCCTCTCATCTGGAAAACGTTAGATTTAGGAATAGAATACCCTGCTTATTATCATATAGAATTCCAATTTTACATGAAAATTGCTATGAGAACATATATTATTTACTGTTATTTAACTGAAATATATTTACTCATTTCCTGGAGGAAATAATATTACCTGCAATAATTACTATTGCAAAAGCACCAAATCCATGCTCATCCTTTCCTTCCACAATCTGAGCTCCATATTCAGGATTTGAGAGGAAAACATAAAATGATTCCTGTCCTTCAGGCTCATCATCATCAAAAATTTTTATGGACACCTGGCTTTCAGTTTCTCCATCCAGCAAAGTCAAAGAGATTGTCTGTTCTTCAAAATCTTCTCCTTCCATTGCCCATGTGAAGTTTGCTTTTTCATAAACATTTCCAAAAGGATACAAATCTACTGCACTCTGCGCACTCACTCCCCCAAAGGTTTTAACAGTAATTTTTATATCACCAGTAAATCCCTTGGTCCTTCTGATCTGAAGCACTGCTGTGTTGGAGATATTGTTGTTTGTATCTTCTTCAACATAAATAAACTCTGGCCCCAAACTTAGTATTCCGTGATGAATATCATTAGCCAGGATATTAACTGTTGCAACACTGAAAGCTGGATTTAAACGGGGACTCCAGTCAAGGTTTGCAGGTTGAACATCCAGAATTTCCACAGAAGTCAAATTTACAAAAAAAAATTCTTGTATTTCAGACACAGTGTCATCAATTATCGATATTTCTATCACTGCATTTGTCTGAAAATGTAAAAACATAAGCTCTCCATTGTAGATGGGTATAAAGTCTTCTAGTGGTTTGGCACTTCCAGGAATGGTCTGATATGTCACTTTAGTAAGATTACTTTGAAAACCAAACAATCTTTGGACATATAGTCTGACTACCTGGACATCTTCTTCAACTGAAACTGATCTTGAGTTAAGATCAAACTGGAAAATCCCCATTGGTTCAATTTTAGCTATCGTAAATCCTGATCTGAAACAGAAACAATATCACATTGTGAGAGAAATACAAGTAATAAAAAGCAGAACAGTCAAGCATAATAATTTTCAGTGAGCAATCAATGATGGCTGGGAGAAAGCAGATTAAAAAACATGCAATGGTAGAGGGAAGAAATAGAAATCATACAAAGCAAGACATAAAGAGGTTCCCTAAAAATGTTTTTGTAGTGTTTGAGCAGCCCTCCTCATGCTTAATGCATCCTAAGTCAGGACAGGATACTGAGTAAATTATACATAAAATATGGTCTTCCTGACAAAATGGAGAGGCAAAGGAAAGTAGATCTTCCTACTGTGAACATAATACAGGAATATAATATAGCCACTACAAATAATACCAGTTTTAAACACTGAACAAACCTCCTGTACCAACGGCAAGCTGTGAAGTAGACAGATGCTAGCAGATTTACAGTTTTAGCCAGGAAGCTGGAGAAGGACAGGAAGTTATTTTAAAAGATACAGTACAGCTTTGAAATACTGCCTCTTTTCAATATTACCCAAAGTACTTTTTTTTTTCAGATCTGAGTCTTGTTATCAATTCAGTTTAAAATTTACTCTGTTCATATCAAATATATTCCCTTCTTATTACAAAATACTAGACTGACTCTGCTGAATCTTGTGTCATCCCTTTCTCTCTAGAACTTTACCGTTATTCAATGCCAGAGGCTACCAAATGGCACAATTAGAGTGAGCGGATTTGGCTAACAGATGAGATCCTTCCACCACTTAGGAAGCCAAAAAACCTTCAAAGCAATCAATGTGAGATGCAGTCTTAAGTTTTCTAGGAAAAGTTATTCTCATATACTCAAGGTATTTGACTTGCACAAGTAAATATGTGCTTGAGGACTCAAATTCATAGAAGGGACAAACCTAGGAGAGTCTGTTTGAGGAATTTAGGCATCTGATTGACTCCTGATTTCCTTCAGATTTGCCAGTTCAATTTTAATATGGTGAAGCCAATAAATTTTCTCCTTACAGTGTCACAGTGTCACTCCATTTTTTATACATTTTCATCTTCAACAAGGAAGAGTGAAAATAGTTTGAAGAACAGATAACAATTTAAGTGAGTCAAAAAACTACATTGATTGTAATGTTTTAATTTTTCAGAATAAAAAGGGGGTGTAATATAAATTAGTCATTTTTATAGCATTTCTTATTTTGTTTGATTTCTTTTAAATAATGGTTGTCATCTAAGATCTTCTAAATATAGATATTTAGGGACACTGAAAATTGACAGTTTATTTTATTCTTCAGCTTTCTGGTTAAAACTGTTGATCTTGGTTCTTCAACCTAATTGTCTTTCCTAACTGTCTCCATTACTCTAGACACATTCTAGGTACCTCAGATCCCAATGCCAGGAAACAGACTGGAATTGAAGAAAAGCCTCAGTTTCAGACAGATCAGATCTTCAGTACTGACATTTGTTTCCATGTGAGACAAGACATAGAAATTGTCAAAAAAGAAACTCAAATTTGCTAGCTACCTATAATTTAATAGGGATTTGTATGAGGTATATTCCCCTATACATGTCATAATTCTTACAGCATCCGTGCAACTCAAAAGTGTAAATAATATCTTTACCTTAGGCGAGCCCCACCAGACACATTGCTGTGCACTGCTGTTAAAGTGATGGCAAATATCTCAGATTTATTTAGGCTTGGAGTAGCCTGAAATGAAATCACTTTACTTTTTTCCCCAGAGGAAAATACAACAGTACCTGAAAGGAGAATGATTGAGACAGTCAAAATCACTAAACAGGAATTCTATTTTTACCTGGAAATATACTGATATAGGAACTTTAGTCACAATTCGATTTCACTGAGGTAAAAAAATCTTCATTATAAGGGTCTTTCCTATGGAAAACTGTCCTTCAGGGGCATAGCATTGTGTCTATAAAGAAAAGTTGTTTTTTTTCTCATAAAGTAAATATGTCCCTTACAGATAAAAATTGGATCACACGATTTCATTCTAATGACTCTTCATTAATAATGGAAACATGCAGAGGTACAAATAACTAAAAGGTGGTATCATCACTTAGGCAACTGTCATAGCTGTTGTCCTTGTAGCTGTATATAACTTGTTTCAGCAATTACTCACCAAATGGAGGAGTAATATTGCCTAGTTTAACAGAGTCAGTGACTAGGTCTGGTGGGCATCCTGAAATCCAGCTAACTATAACAGTGCCATAAACTCCTTTTCTGGTTATGACAGCATGGCCTGTCCCTGCTACAATGTTTGTAAGTCGTAATATCACAGATTCAAAGCCAACCTGTGAAAACATAGTAGATTTTATCAGAAAATGGAATAAAAAATGGACAATAACATACGTGAAAGCATAGTACCTTTTGTAAAATGGGCATCTTACAATAAGGATGCATGCATATAGATAAATATATGTGCATTTATCTACGGACATATAAATATGCTCTCTTGAAAGAGCTCATACAAACTCTTTAATAATACTTGCAAATTTTAGATTTCTGGCAATTAGATTGCAGGGAAAAGGACCAAGTATGAGTGACATTTCAGTACTGAAAACAGTGAATACAATCTGTGTCTCTTGTTTAGAAGAAAAATAAATCCAGCCTGCCCTCAGTGCTCACAGGTAATAACTGTACTACTCTCCCTCTACATATATAGATATATACATATAATTAGGTCTAAAATAAGGTATTAATTATATATCCAGTGAAAAGCAAGTTGCTACTGCATGACATTGTACACAAAATTATTCTTACTACTGTGATCTACTTTGCTTTTTCTCTGAGGAGCAAATAGGAGTGAAGATAATTTGCATATTCAAAAACCAGTGATTAATGGGTGTATAGTAGTATATGGTATATAATAGTCTTTCTGAAAACAGTGTATTCAGAAAGACTATCTGACTTAAGTTTCATTGTAAATTAAAAACTTCAACAATTCTTAAAGATAATTAAAATCATTAAATAAAAACTTCAATAAAATTTAAGAGTTAAAACCTTTAAGAGTTAAATGCCTTTGCCTGACATAAAAAAAATGGAATGGTAGCATATATACCATATCAAGGTAGGAAAATTATCTTTTCTCACTCTCATACAAAATAGATAAATGGAAATTTATCACTCAATGATTACCAAATTTACGGACATCTGCATTAACACCCAACATATATTCCATCTCTTTTTGCACATAATACTGAATTCATGCTATTTTCTGCTTTGGGGTTGCAGTACTTATGGAAACATCGTCCAGATTTACTTTTTTTCCTTCAAGTCCCCTTTCATGTAAATACTTACACTACTTACATTTTACATATGAAGACACCTTTTCCAATTGTATTAAAATGTTTCTATAAGAATTTTTATCAGAGGAAAGAAAAACATACAGTGCAAGCAATAACAGGAAGGATCTCTTCCATCATATTGATGACAATGAAAACTTCACTGACTTTTAGAACAGGTATCTTCTGCAGTGAAGTGTACCTCTCTTCTGTGGTAGGAACATGACATCACAACCGGGCTACTGACCTGTGAATTGGCAGCTTCCTCAGGAATAAGCAGCACAGCAGACTTTGCTATTCCTAAGATTTTAGGCACGTCCTTGGCACTTCCCCTAAGCAGGCTTACATTAGTAAGTTCCAGAGTAAAATTCAAGCCCAGTAAAATAAATGCCTTTGGGAGAGAGAATGTCATTAAAAAGGTAGAAACTTAATTCCACTAAAAATATTATCCAACAGTGCAAATAATTAACAAAGCAACCGGCAGATTATTGTTTGTTTACAGACAAAGCAGCATTTTCAAGACAAGTGTTTCATTGATTATGTTTCTCAGAGAATTACAGTTAAGCCATCAATATTGTGAAAGTAGTCTGTCAGCAGCTTGCTGGAATATGAGTTTGTAAAGCAACTATTGCCATTTTAAAAAGTTGCATTTGACACACTGGCTGCCTTTGGTTTGATTTTAATCTTTAGGATTAAAAATATTTAAGATGGTTGTAAGAGAATGTAAGAGTGGATGTAAGACTGTGATAAAAATTACAAACAACAAGGAAACAAAGGAGACTGCAAGTATATTTATCTTTATCTTCATTGGTCACAAATGACAGATCACTATTTACAATCCAAAGAAACTTAAGAAAATATTTGCATTCATATAATAATAAGATATTGAACTCATAGTAACACAAAACAACAATGTAAGGAAACTTAAAATATTTGAACACATCCATAACAGTGATTTTGCAATTACTGTCAGAAAATTTGATTTTCTATTCCAGTTCTACTCCATAAAGAGGAAATTCACAACACCAAGACTCTCTTTTCTGCTTCTTCACAGTTGATATTAGTGAGAATTTTTAATCTTATTTGTATTGTGATGAAACAAGTGGAAACAACAGATATCATGGGAGCTAAAAGAGTAATACACACCTGGTTGCTTATTGGCACTCTTTTTACTCCAAAGCTGGCACCATCCTTTATTTTGAGGAATCCCACCTCATTCCCGGGTTTAATTAGTGCTTCCTCATGAGGGGATAGGACACGGTATTCAACCATCACTTCTCCAAATGCCCCAGCATGCCGAGTCACATTAATCTGAACATATCGATCCAGGGCTTTTTCTACCAATACTGACTGCTGATCAGAGTACAGGGCAAACACTCCATGAGGATCATCATTTGCAAACACTGTGATCTTTGAAACTCCTTTCTCATGATCTAAATCTGCTCCACCTTCCACTGAAATCAGCTGTACCTCATAGCTTTCATCCAGCTCTGGAACATCATCAGGTAACAGGTAGATAATTATCTCAGCTGTACTCTGCTGGTCAGCAATGACAACAGATCCCTCTGTCTCAAGAAAGTCACCTGTGATGTCAGATTCACTACATATTTCCCAGTAAACCTGAAATTAGTATAGAAAATGCAAAATTTAAAAGAAAGAAAAATAATCTCCGAAGTCGGAAACTTGCAAATTCAGGATTCAGTATAGACAAGATATGGAACCGACTGCTTTTAAACTGGCTAAAATAACAATTGTTTTGGGTATGCATAGGAAGAATATGCTATCACACAGACTATCTTTCAAAAGAGTGTGTTATTTCAGTAACAGTGTTAAGAATATAAATATTTCCTTTGTCTAGTTTCAGAAGATTTATGTAAAACTATGTGGAATTTATGAACATTTTTCAAAAAGTATTTCTCTTTTGTCACCAAAATACCATTGTTTTTTTTTCTGTTTCCAGTATTCCTCACATAAGAAAGGAATGAACTCTCATTAAACACAGCAGATGTTTCTATTAATTGATCAATTTATTTTAAATTAAATGAGTTACTGTTAAAACACTCACTTCTAAACTTTAGGTAAAAAACAATGTTTTGACATTGGTGGTTCAGAAAAGTCTGAGGAAGTCTGATTCCATCTAAAAAAGTAAAATGCAATGATATCAAAATCAACTCACTATGAAAGTATTGTCTCTTATTCTCCCATCGAAAGCAAACTGGGAGAGAAAGAAAGCAAGAGCAGTAGAGCAGTATTGTTTTTCTTTTATTTCCCCTGACCAGAGAAGACTGAATTTTACTCTCCAAACCACAAGTACCAGGGCTAAGCCCTTCCTAAATTCAGTCTAAAAGGCAACATAAAAACATTAATTTGAGAAACAAGCAATTGAAAGGCACAGAATAAGATATTTTTCAACCTGAAATCAAGGATGATTTCAGATTACATTGTTTATTAGGAAAAGAGTGAGAATACCGTTATGTTCCCCAGAATGCCTTGAGTTCGTTTGACAAACAGTGTAATATTTTGTGGCCCTTCGTCTCCTGAGGGTTCTGCAAAATTACTCTCTGTTAATGATTCAGGAGCAAACTGTACAATTCCATTTGGATCACCAAACTTCTCTATCTGTAAAAAGGTAAACAAACATTTAAAAAACTAGAAATGTAGTGGGAGTTGTATTCTTGTTGAACCTACTGATATTTTCACTGCTAGATGCTACATATATCTGTTAGTTATATATCTGTTAGTTATATATCTGTTAGTATATATCTGAGGCATATATCTGTTAGTTCCAAAAACAGCAGAGAAAATTTTGAATGTCTCTTTTTCAGTTTTCAGTTCCCCTGTCCAAGAAGGAAAAGAACAAAGTTTTATTTCAAATGCTACATTTGAGTATTTTGATTCTAAAGCAGGAAATGCTCAGGCACCATGAATTAGTATATAGAAACTCTTCTAATATTAACAGTTGGGAAACTCAGAACTATGGGAGAGAGAGCTTATCCGCATACATCTCCATGAATCATTAGCTGCAAAAAGGATTTGGGGCAACATGACTTCCTGAAGGGGACTGTGGAAGTAAGAGCTAATTCCATCAACGTCTTTCAGACCAGATAATTTAAAAAATACCATTTCCAGGGGAGATTCTTTTGATGGCTTCTTACAGCAGCTTTATAAATATTTCCTTAGTTGCAGTATCTCTAGAGCACTGATTTGTCTGTGATAACTCTCAAAAACATCTGCATTTCTCTTCTACTATGAGAGGCCAGACTTTCTCCCTTCCTCTGAAGAGAGGTCAAGAGTGACAATGTCCTACTTGCAACTTCTGAGGGGTCAGAGCCTGGTGCTGTGTGGTTACGTCCAGATCGCTGTTACCTACCACACACACATGATGGTTGGTGCAGCCCAAGTGGTCTAGCCTGGAGAGTTTGTCCATCATTGATTTTCACTGTCTCAGCATTTGAGGACCAGTATGTGTGGATGATTAGTTCATCATAGTTTTTTGTTTGCTCAGGGGATAAAGGCATTTTGTCTTTGTCTTGGTGGAGCTTTGGCAGTGAGCACCTTTTTGTGCGTAATTCACTGTCTCTCTTGTATACCTTTGTCATTAATGTTGTTGCTGTTACTGTTTGCTTCTTATCTCTTTGGTGTTTTCAAGTAAATTTCTCTTATCTTGACTCAGAAGCTGCTTTTTGTCTCCCTCTCACAAGAGAGGGTAGGAGAAGGGAAGCAGTTGAGTGGGGTTTAATTTCCAGCAGGGTTTTTAAAACACAGCAGATGATAAACATATTGACACATAGAAATGTGGGCTCAGTCCATGCTCTCTCCAAAGAGAACTATAGAAAACTGCAAATAGGAGAGCCAGCTCACCGCTTTTATTCCAATTTTTACTGATAGATTCTCTGTCCTTTTTCTTTCAGAATTGAACATAATATATCAAAATAGTAAAAAGGTCAAAAAAGCCAAATGACTAAGTAATCATTGGGATTAATTTTTAAAAGCTTTGCATTTATAAATACCAATATCAACAGAAATCTCTGAAGAAAGAAAAGTGATAATAACTTACTATTAATGTAATGCTGTTTGCCTTAGAATCTATTTCTGTTTCACCTTTCATAAGGCTCAGTCGAATAATGAAGGTTTTCTGAACTTCAACTTCTTCATGAGGATAGATTTGCAGATTAATTGTTCTCAGACCTCCTTCTCCTTCTTCAAAATAGAATGTTCCATTCACAGGATCACCAATGTCATTATTCAGAGGAGACAAAATCTCTTCTGAATTGGGTCCCAAAATGTCCCAGTAAATCTGTGGAAGACATCAGTTTCAGTTATAATATAAATCAGTTTCAGATTTATATTATAACAGCATCCCAAAAGGAGAAGTGACAGAGTACCAAAAGTACTTAGCTGTGTTTAAATCTTTGCTATTAATACAGGATACAAAATAGTCATAATTAATTCTATGGGACAAAATATAGAAGCCTTTGAAAAAGTAAACATGTCAATTCACAAATGGGAACTTTAAAGTGTTAGTCACAATGTCAGTTTATTAAATTCTAGATGTTAGTAATAGAAAAGAAACTAAGATTTCTTTAGCATATAGCAAGAATCACAAAGGCCAGTGTCTATTTCTCTTTCATGACTTTTGCAAAACTTCCCACATCAGTACTCATGATCAAAACCATTTCCCTTTGAAATGTGATGTCAAGTCTAAAAATGACAAATATTTTTTATCATAAAAGTCAAAATATGAAGAAAATTTCTTCAGATTATGAAGAAAATTATGAATAATTTGAATTTCTTCAGCCTGATTAAAAGCCACAGCATTTCCAGCGATTTCCACAAATTAGATTGCTTTTAAGGAGGTTATATTCAGGACTTTACAATTATTATTTTGTTAATTTAAGTATTTTCTGCTTTTCTCCAAAGCCTTCTAGAAAAAGTCAAAGATTGAGGCAATTTTTATATATGGAGAAGAGGAGTTCATGGTTCATAATGGAAATTTTCCAATTATTTGACAAGACTGTCAAAGGCCCACCATGTTTTATATTTATATCTCTACTATATAAGTGGCCTGTATAGAGTAAAAAAATACTCTACAAAACTCATAGTAAGCAATTTCCTGAATTAAATTAAACTAGTAGTAGTACATGAAGTTAACCATAATTTTTGTGGGATTAGGAGCTAGATCAAAACAATATACACTATACCATAATAAAAGAAGGGAAGCAGGAGAAGAAAGAGGATTGTAAAAAGGTAACAACACTTTCTCTTATACTGCAGCTATATGCAATTCATGTTTAATAAAAAGCTGTAATTGTACTATTAGAAATAAGTTACTAAGTAAGCTCTCAAAGCACAATGAAGGAGCTTTTTGACATAGTCACTGGAAAACTTTTAGTCTTTTACAGGCAAGACCCACTTGTGCCTCCACCAACTGCCCAGTCCTTTCCACCACCAGGGACACCGTTGTGGTTACATCAGGGTTGGGAAGAATAATTTGGCTTTGGTTGAGAAATCGGACCATGCCCTGGAGAGAGTCACTTTTCGCAATGGTGACCTGGCTCACCAGGTGGAGGCCCAGGACGGCTCCACCAGTAGCTCCTGTCAGTTGGATTTCAAATTGCTCTTCAAATTCACTGCATAGAAAAAAAAAAAATTAGAAAATACGTGGAAAAATATTTTTTATCCTTCAGAGCAGTACTGTTGACGCCAACATTTCTTATAATGTAACTTAAAATCATATTTGATTGCATGCATGATTGCATACTATTCAACAGGAACTATGTCACTGTAATATAACATCTTCTCTTGTCCCCTTTAGATGATTTTCTCACTTAGGTGATTTTTTTAGCCTGCAGAAATGTGTTTTCCAATTCAAGCTCTATACACACATATGGGTAGATTTGTTAGTGCATGCTAAAAAAGACAATCAAAAGTAAATTGGTGAATAAATATCTGAAAATGTAATTACCTTTCTTCATCATTTATAATAGAGATGTAAATAAAAGACTGGTTCTGTTCATGATAAAAAATTACAGTATTATTATGAATGACATAGTCAACACCATGAAGTGCAGAAATACTTCGAGAAAGAAAATCAGCTGTGACATTGCCATAAGTTCCACGCTTTCGCAAAACAGGAATCATGATTAATCCAGCATCTTCTTCCACTATAAAAATAATTGAGAAAAATTTATGTAATTTCAAAATTCATGCCAAAGCCTTATCTTCCAAAATATAGTGAGAACTTATGGTAAACTTACCCTGTAGAAGGACATGCTGTGGATCAAATTCTATTATACCTTCAGCATTGTCATTTTTTGCAATAGTGACCCGTACTGTGGAAATATTTCCTATTATTGGAGGTTGATCCACCTGTAGACCATTCTCTCTTACAGTAAAATCAAATCCACTTGCAAGAGCATGGAAAAAAACCCATAAAAATACATTTTGAACTTCTTGTGAAAGTATAAAGATATATGTGTGACAATTTTTTAATTACTGCAAATAATTTTATTTTCTGACAGTTTTTTTATTTTCTTCAGTTACTACTGAAGATTTTTTCTCACATTTCTTCATATTATTATGTTTGCAAGAATTATTACTAGAAACGTGTATATTTCATTTGTTTTTTCTCATTTCATCTTTTTATGAAATTTCTTGCAACTTGGCAATTTGTATCTAATGTACGGATTTTAAGTTTTATTAAATCTTAATCAGCAATATCTTTACATTAATGTTAAAATAAATGGATTTACCATACATCCATTTTCTATTATGATTACAATTTTAGCTGTCTTACAAAATTTTACAGTAAAGCAGAAAAAATGTCTAGCAGTGATTTTATTCAGGTAGATCAGAATCCAAATATAATTTGTTTTTCTAGTTTGTTTTTCTGCTTGTAACAAATGAACTGGAAATTTTAACTTTACCTTCCTTGGAGTTCCACTTCAGTAATCACCAATGAAAAGTATTCAGGACCTTCAGGAAAGTCATCATCATGAATTTCAATCCAAATAATTTTACTTTCCTCCTCTGGTTCAAACATAATTTCCTTTACTGTGGGAGTAAAATCTATTCCTTCCTCTGCAGTCCCACTTATTATCTGAAAGCAAAGATGCACTCTGCCATAGGATCCCTTGGAACGCACAATAGTGATGTTAACCTGAGGGAAAGAGAATATTTTCTTTTTAAAATGGCTTTGTTTTCTGTTACAGATGCCTTTACAAGATGTTCTAAAGTCATATTTTCAATGGTTCTGTCAGGTAACAACAATATGATTTATCAAGTACAGCGTACATGCTATTTAACAGATAGCCACAGTCACTTTAGAGACTGATTTCTTTTCTTTCTAAAGTTGAATATAATTCTAGCAATAATGTTGATATTTATCAGTAATTCTATAAAGGAAAGAATTTTAATCTAATACCCATTTTTCATCTTCTGTTGTTTGCAGTAGTTCATGGGAGAATGTAAACTCTCCATATGGATAATCACTGGCAGCCATGGTAATATTTGCTTGGCTGCTAGATTCATTTATGAGTCCTCCGTCACTGATTCTGGTTAGTTGAAACTGGTAGTAATGCTTCTCCTCAGGGCGGTCGTCATCTACAGCCTACAGGAAACAACCAACAACAGCTGGAAGGATTTAAACCATTTCCAGAGAGAGAGATATAAATAATTTTTAGCCAAGATCCTCAGAAAATAAAAGAATGTACTTGAAATAGCTACTGGGATCAGGTTTCTCATATACCTGTATTAGAACAACTGCTGCAGACTGCGTATCCCGCATGGTCAAGGTCCCCGATACCTCAACAAATTCTGTGTGATGAGGAGGTGTTATATTCCAATATATTATGATCTCCCCAAAAATCCCTGGGCCACGTACCAGGCTGCAGGTAAGGACACAAACACAGATTTTATTTTTACCTTTATTATTTAATATGCAATACAGAGATAGTATATCATACTGTTGTGCATGGAAGAAATGTTATCAGCACTATGAAAGCTTGAGTTTTAATGTACTTAATCACTATTAAGAACATAAGAATTCCCTTTTCAGGCATTTTCAAAACATATCTAAAGTTCTCTTTTATTTCTCTGTGTTTGGAGAAATCTCCAGCTGTATTTTTACCAAGACGTCTTTCAAGTTTCTTTCCATATGTAGCCCAAAGATAGGGCCTGAAAACTGATTTCTCTTCATTCTGTTCTGCTTTTCCAGAGATAGATATGCAAAATAGAAGGGCAATTGGATGTCAGGGTAATGCCAGGGGCAATTTGATCTATAAGGCAGATGTAGGATACTAGAATACTTTGACATTTTCTGTGATATGTTCTGTCTGCTACTTGTCTAAAACCCTACAATAACATAATGCTTGGAAAAGTCACAGTAAAGATTTGTCTGCACATTCTGCATGTAATACAGTCTTAAACTACTTCTTGCACAAGGCATTGTTTTGTCTTTTGGACTTCTTGGACCAGTACCAGAAGGTGTTCTGCTGCTTTATATTTGCTGGAAGTGTCATAATCTTTTTTTCCAATGCTCTTAGAAGATTCTTCTAAGAATCTAAAACTCTTCGTTCTGTTTTCAGTTAATTGAATAAAATAATTGCATATTGTTTCCACTAAAATCCCCATTCCCACACTGTTTATGCTAGAATATAACAATTTGCTGAAATACTATTCAGGCACAAATCCTGAATCAAATTCTAGAAAGCACAGAGCACCTTCAAATGTCATATTTTCTTACCCCTTTCTTTTGATTAAGATCTTCTTTCCTTTGGTGGATTGATGTTGTAAATAACTTGAAGACAGAGAGGAATATTTGGACCTCTCCTTTAATACTGAAAGGATACACACATGGTATATTCTACCCTTCTTTAAAACCAATCACCTAGTTTTTAAAATAGTACTGATTATAGAAGTTATGATAAAATGTAATACTCAATAAATTGCCAAATGTGGGGTCTCATAGCTTTTGGATCTGGGCTGTTGCTCTTTCTTTGAAAAAATGAGATATGTACCCACCTAATAAGAGCAGTTCCATTATAACTTCCTGAAGGTTCTCCTATCAAAACATGCTGGGATGAATGGGCTATCCCAACCACCCCAGAAGCTCCTTCATCTCCCATAATAGTGATGGTTGCAACACCTATGAAGAGAAAAATTATTCTCATGCTAAGTGAAAACTAAGCAATTTACCTTTGGTAAATTTTTTGACATGAATGGTTAAACATTAGCTGTTTAACATAAAGGGCTGTAGAACTCTCTGACTTCTTCAGGTAAGGAACTTAGGGAAAAAGACTGACATTTGCAATTGTGACCAACTAGATGCCCACAAAATACTTAAGCACTGCAGACTAAAATAATATGATCAGACTTAGAATAGTTCTCATATAGAATATCCAAAAACAGAAGATACTGAATTAACTGTTTACCATTTACAGGAGATATCTCTGCATCACCAGTAGAGACTAGCTGGATGGTAAATGTTTCATTCCCCTCCAGCAGATTGTCTTGTATTGCATGTAAAATAATCAGTTTCTGGGACTCAGTCTGCATCATGTAAAGACCAGAAAGACATGGATATATATTAAATGAAATTAAACAAAATAGAGTGTTAAAAGAAATTTTTTAACATATCAAATGTTAAGAATGCTTGCCATATTCTTTAGTATTTTAAAACATGAGATTATTTGATCTGGCTGAAATTTCTTCTCACAGATTAATAGCCAGTAAAAATTGTCTCTCAAATATTGCGGGCCACCCTAAAAATACCCTTACTCTTTTCAACTTAATAAAGATTGAAATTCCTTTGAAATTGTACTCATATAGGTGCTTTTAAATTAGAGGAAACTTTCTACAGAGAAACTACCTATTCAATAGTACACACATATTCTAAGGATTATTTTATTAAGATTAGATATATTAGTCAAATTAGATATATTAGTCAAATTATTAAGATTAGATATATTAGTCAAATTTCTGCCTAATCTACATTTTTGTCAGTGGGAAGTGGCAAACATATATAAATTTAGTATATCATGCATACAGTTTATGCTTATACTCAAGCATGTATAAATGTTCAAGACAAAATGTCAAAGCCTACCAGTAGAGATACGACAGCAAAACTTTGCAAAATTTCTGGTTTTACCAGAAAAAGAAAAAATCTATTTTTCAGCTGACTCAAAGTAAAACAACCAGCATGCCTATTGATTTAGTGGAAAAAAAAATCTTATACTGAGAGAAAATAGATTATGCTCTGCTAAAATACTTTCTTCATTAAATATTTTGAGTAGACTGTAGAATATAAATATTAACATAGTATCAGTATCCAATATTTAACTCTGAGTTCAGAGCTGCAACCTGCCATGAAATACAAATTAAATAACACTGTCTAGTTTGAAACGTATGAAGGTGCTTTTTGGGTTTTTTTTAATCTGCAGATGTTGAGCATTCATTTTTCTTTCTCACCCTTTCAATACAAATTTTCTTTTAAAGATGCTTGATACTTTAGTGGAATAAGTGTTTCTGTAATCATTATTTTCATTTGCTAGGTTTCAATTTCTCTTTCTTAATAGTTAAAATAGTGGAGATTTGAAGAGCTACCTTCCTGATGATTACATTATGCTGCATTAAAAGAGCATGTCAGCTTTCCATTGCATCTTGAAAGAAGCATGAATATTTCTAACCCCACCAGTCCAAATTGACCTTTTTCTAGTGTATAATACTTAGTAACCCCATACTTCTATCAACAAGTAACAACAACCATACAAATATACACCAGTAGAAGGAAATATTTATAAATCTAATAATAAATAAGTTATTGCAGTACCTCACTGAAATGAAGGGTACCATTTAGTGGGGTCAAATCATATCTGGCTGCTTCCTCGAGAATCCATAACACTGTAACTGCTCCTTTTCCTCCCTGACTTCGACTTACATTTAGCAAAACAACTGCAGCAGGGTCATCAGGTGTCTTAGGTTCCTTCACAATTACCTGACGGAGAAAGAGAAGGAGAATATGGGAAAGACTGTATTGAAAAAAGTCAAAAGCTGCATTGATTATTCAAATTACATGGATACATGTTTAAGATAAACAGTGGAGAACATTATCAATGACAATTCTAAACACCAGGAGTGAAAATGGACAGGGCCGTAACAGGTGTAAGGAGAGTGTTGAATTCTGGTAGCAAGGACTAGTCATTCAAGTGATTTCTGTATGCACTATGATCCAAAACAATTACAGACAAAGTCACCAGCAGGCTCAGTACCAGCAAAAGGGAGAGCAGAAGCACTGCAAGAACTAAGATGAGATATACTTTGTAATTTCTTTCCAAATTTTACTTTCAGTAATGCAGATTAATATACCGACCATCAAATTGTTGTCCAGAATTGTTATTATAGTGAATTAAATTGATTCAATCATGCAGAAATCTACATTTATGCAGCAGCACTTTCACTGTTACTACCATCCTACATAGCTAGATGAAGACAAGCACTAATATCATTTCAATGAAATCACATCTTCCACTGCAGTGAAGGCTTACAAAATTCAGCTATATGCTAGTGACATGAACCCACTCCAACTTTAGCAGAAAGGAGTGCAGCCTAAATCAAACTCACATTCTTTTCTTCAAACCTGAATACCCCAACAGGAGAATCATTTGGTGGAATAGCAACAGTTACCAGGGTGTCATTCCCAAGTCTTGCACCACCTGTTACCCTCACCAGGGCAATTTTGAATATCTCAAGGAATTCAACTTCATCGTCATCTATGATTGTAATTTCTATTTCTCCTGTAGCCTGTAGAAATGTTAAAAAAAAAAAGCAACAAAGCTTCATTTATAGTATTCTGTCAATTGTTTGAAAAAAAATTAAAATAGGCAAATTGTATCTAGTAATAGACAATGCTCACCTGTTAATTTTTCTTCTTATGCTTGTATATTTATAATAAGAAGATATAATTTCAGTAGTTGTTTTTCAGTCCATCAATGTAAATCTTTTTCGTTAAAACCAGCAGAATGTTCTGCTTTGGTACTCAGTAAAAAGTGAATGTTGACAATATTGTCAATATTCTGTTAAAATTCTGCACACTATGTACATCCTTTCCTTTGCCAAAGACCACTTATATTCACTTAAAATCAAAATCCCTTGTGTACAATAAGTATTCTAAGGTGCAGCATGAAATTTAAAACTTTGTGTAGAACACAGATAAGAAAACATATAGGTTTATTTTGAGAATTAATAGTGAAGATGGATTTCACTATAAATTTTCATTGTAACAGGGTTTATTATTAGAAGTTATGTCCTCACTTGTCAAAGTATCAAAGACACACAAGTCTATCTGGTCAATGGTTTTGAATATTCTGGTTTTCCATGTTAAAAAACTGAAGCTGGGACCATCATTCATATACATAAGGCCATAAATAATATGTTTTCAGTGAAAATTCTGATAGAGAAAAACATAGAAAAAATCTTAAGCTGGTAACCTCAAGTCAGGTAAGCTTTCAGCAAGTGAATACCTGTCCATCTGCAAATGTAAGGTTTCCAGATGATGGTGTGAAGTCTTCAAAGCTGGCAGTGGAAAGAATGGCTTCCCAGTACAGAGTTACTGACCCAAACTTCCCAGCCTGTCGAACAACTGGGAGTTTTAGTACATTCTGTGGTGGTGGTACCTCATAACCAGAAACAGCTCCAGTGATACCCTGTACATTCAAAAAGAAATTGACATGTCTCAACAAACTTTTTTTTTTTTTTTAAAGTTTACTAGCAGTTAAAAATAAGTGAAGAAATACTTGTAAAATAGTCTGGCCTTAGTATTGACCTTGCTATGAGCAAAAATCTGGATTAAATGACCTCCCGACATCCCTTTTTTTGACATTGGTTTCAGCAATGCTACCTCCATAATAAATTTTGTGTATTATTTGTGACAAACTTCTTAAGAAAGAGTTGTTTGTCTGGTATCTGGCCATTTTACCCAGAACAATTTAGTATCATAAAGCTAATCAGAACGCTTTCATAAGTCATCTGAGAAATCAGACCATCTTGCTCAAAAGCCACTTTACGTGTTTTTCATTCAGACTTATTTACCTTTGTAACATTAAAATTAAATATTCCTCTGGCATCGTCATTTTCTTCAATTGTTATTTCAGCTATTTCTAATCCAGGCCTCTTCACACTTGGCTGTCCTTCAGACAAAGTGATTAGGTGCACATCAGTAATATTGATTAAAAATCCTTCCTGTAATTCTGGAATATTATCCTGAAAAAAAGTTTTAAATGTCTTTTTTTTTAATGATACATTGCAATATAGTACAGTTGACTACTTGTAGGTTGCTTACTGTTCAAAACTTCTCAGTATTTGGGACCATATAACCAATCTCTGGCTTCATACCATAAAGATGAAAAGACACTTTTGCTGAGATTTTGAAATCAAAGCTGACAAGTCAGATTCCAGATCTGCAAGAACAGTGGAAAGCAGTGCTGGCTGTCATCTGTTACTGCTACCTATGAGAAAGTCAGCTAGATCTCAGAAACCAAGCCATGACTCGAAAATCAGTACCTGCATTCTAAATATAGTTAAAGAATATACATAATCTTTTTCAAGATTATAATCAAACGAAGAATTTGGCTCATTCCCAGTGATGAGTATGCAAGGTGTTTTGAAAGAGATGGCTGCAAGAGTCCCAGAACAGCTATTTCTAGAATGTTAAGTCATACTACTAGTATAAAATCAGTACCATTGCCATTTCCTTAAAAGATATTAATAGCTTAAGAAATTGTTAGTCTACTCACAGGCAAAATAGTGACTATGACAGAAGCTACTGTTGCATTCTCTGCCATAATTATTGTTTTCTTTTCCAGTATATAATCCTCATTTTCTGTTGCACGATTGGAGGGGGGGAGTTCAAAGTTTGGCCCAGTGCTCAACTGGACTGCAAGGTCCCCAACAAATCCTTGTTCTCGAATAATTTGTAGAGTAACTGTAGTTGAATTCTCCTGCCCTATAGTAAGGAGATAGAAAAAATTCAAGATACAATTGTTTTACAATCATAGAATATGCTGAGTTGGCAGGGACCCACCAGGATCATCAGAGTCCAACACCAGAATCACACCATGGGCCTGAGACAATTGTTCAAATACTTCTTGAACTCTGTCAGGCTTGGTGACCACTTCCCTGAGCACCCTGAGCGGTGCTCAGCCACGCTCTGGGTAAAAAAACCCTTTCCTGCTAGCCAACCTAAATCTGCCTCAACTCAGCTTCATGCAATTTATTTAAGTCCTGTCACAGGGCACCAGAGAGTGCAGCAATCAGTGTCTGCCCCTCCTCGTCCCCTCATGAGGAAGTTGAAACTGCAATAAGGTCTCCCCTCAGTCTGCTCCTTTCCAGGCTGAGCAGACCAAATAACCTCACCCACTCCTCATACGACTTCCCCTCAAGGCCTTCACCATCCTCATGGCCCTCCTCTGCAAGCTGTCTAAAAGTTTAATGTCTTTCTTATGCTGAAGTGACATAAACTGCCCCCTGCACTCAAGGTGAGGCTGCCCCAGAGCAGAGCAGAGCAGAGCAGAGCAGAGCAGAGCAGGACAATCCCCTCCCTTCCCAGCTGGCCAATCTGTGCCTGATGCCCCCCAGGACACACTTGGCCCTCCTGGCTGCCAGGGCACTGCTGGCTCATGTTCAACTTGTCCCTGACCAGGACCCCCAGGTTCTTTTCCATGGCGCTGCTTTCCAGCATCTCATTCCCCAGACTGTCCATCCATCCAGAGTTGCCCCATCCCAGGCGCAGAATCTGTTACTTTCCCTTGTTAAAATTCATATAGTTGGTGATTGCCCAATGCTGTAATTTGTCAAGGTCTTTCTAATTTGTTGAGGTCTCTCCTCAGGGCCTCTCTGCCCTCAAGGGAGTTCCTCCCAGTTTAATGTTGTCAGCAAACGTAGTATTCCCAAGAGTCCTGGATCCAAGTCGTTTCTCGCAGTCTATCACAGTACAAGCTGGCTTGTACTGGGCAATTAATTTGGATATAAATAAGAAAACCAGCTGGTTCCATAAACTGGGCCCTGGGTTGACAGACCGGAATCTCAATCAATTACCTTCTATCCTATGCTGCAGACATCTCACTTGTCCGGGAGCTGAGCAGCTTTAAAAGATCAGACCAATGAGCTATCTAGTGCTATCAGACCCATGAGCATTTCAAAGCCCCTTTATAAAGAGGGGTTCAAACAATGAACGTTCTCTGTTGCCACATGGACTTTAGGTGTGTGTGTCATCTCTGTCTCTGACCCACCCCCCTTCATGCTACAGTTGTTGATAAAGATGTTGAAGAGAACTGAGACTAGGATGAGCCCTATGGAAGCCATATTTCAGCCCTTGGCCTGCTTGATTGGTAGTTATTGGTTATTGGTAGTTATTGGTAGTTATTGGTCAGCTAACTACCAGAGCGGCTTGTTAGAAGCGCTTCAATTCTGCTCAGTGATACAACGGTCCTTGGAGAATTCTAGGACTTAAGCAGATGAGCACACACAAGTGATGTCAACACAAAAAACAGTACCTATATTTGAAGATACTGTGCATTGAAAAACTGGATCTAGAAGAAGAATAAGATCTTAAATATATACAGTTTTATATGTGTGTTACACAAATTATTACTTCAACACTTCTACTTTTATTCAGTTATCCTTCAAAACTTCTATCTCAGTAATTGGCCTGACCTTTCATGCCTAGGCCATCACTATAGATACTAACACAGAAAGTGGTATTGAGGGTAGTCATTCTGGCTGTAAACGTCACATTTCCTTAACTTATCAAAGAAGTTAAATAGACTTGCATCAGTCAGGCTCAGCATCCTTTTGGGAAAGCAGATTTATTTTATCCAATCAATAATGAAACACATAATCTGGCTAAAAGTAGTGCATATATGACTGCAGAAATAGATGAAATTAGGCTTAAATAGGCTTGCACTTCAAAGCAGTTATTGTAACCAGGTATTATTACACAGACAGAATTTGTGAATAATTTATTAAAAGTACAGTAGTTAAAGATTAGGAAAAAAACCAACTGTGCAACCCGTGGAAGCTAGGAACCTTCCTTGAATCCTAACTTCAAAGTAAAAATGTTTATAATGTGTAAGAAATTAACAGAATCCTATACATTACTTCTAGGTGCTAATAAAGGGGCAACACCAATTCACCTGAAAATAAAACATGTTAGAATATTTCACCTGTGATAATATACTCTGATGAAAAAAGTATTTTTTGTATATCTAATTTTTTAGTATGGACAGAACATTAAATTGTTAGAAAATTCTAACTGGATTGTTAAAGTATGAATAGCCTATCAGGTAACTGCGGGAAGAGCCCCAAAAAATGCCAGCTAGCTCCCTGAACCAGGAGAGAGGGAAGAAGCCTGCCCACCATGTCAGTTCTACTCTGACCAAGTGCCTGGGAGATCTTTTTCAACTTGTGCCTGGAAGGAAAACCAAATCAAACATGTAACTGCAAGCAGAAAAATACCAGCTTTTTCATGAAGCAGAATTGACTCCTGCTCTGCTTCCTTCCTTCCCCTAGGCCTCTGAGCAAAAGACTTCCCTTCTTGAGCCACTTCAAGAGGAAAGTCTTTCTATGCAAATTATTTTAAACAATATAGCAATCCCACTAAATGGGTAACTTCTGCTTTTTATATAAACACAAGTATTTCATGCATTCGTGATTTGCAGCTTACCTCTCAAACAAGATGGCTGAAGAATATGATGTATGCAATGTGAAATACCGCATAGTTACATATTTTAAGGGATATTTATGCTATAAATAATAAAATATTGCTGATATATAAAAACTTTAATAAAAGACTGCTGATATATATATACATATATACATATATGTATATATTTATGTATATATATATACATTTATGTAACCAGTGTTATAGTTTCAACAATGACGACTTTGAAAAAACATACATTTTTTCCTAAGAATCAAGAAACAGACTTACCTTCTGGCTCTGTGGTTTTAACAAAGAGAGACTCCATGTGCCATTCAATCACACCATGTGGAGAGTCACTGGGTAAAATGCTAAGTACGGCTCTTGCCCTTTCGGGATCAATGACAGCTCCTTTTGTGCTATCTTGAACATCCACAGTGGTAACACGGGTGAGTATGATTTCCACTGCCTCTGAAAGTTCTGCAACACTGTCCGCAAGAATTGTCAGGGTGATTGTGGACAGGGCCTGACCTTCTGAAAATGTAACCTAAAGTTTTAGAGAGAAAGCAGGAAAAAAGTCAAATTTCTTGTCAGTGTTAGTGAACCTAGAGTTTTATTCTGTAAACTCTATCAGTTATAAAATGCATCTACATACACACGTACATATCTTATAGAATACAAGGTTGGAAGGGACCACAAGGATTATCTGGCCCAATCTTTCTTGGCAGTACCACAGTCTAACCAAGATGGCCCAGCATCCTCTCCAGCTCAATCTTAAAAGTGTCTGTTTTGGGGAGTCCACAACTTTCCTGTGAAAGTTATTCCAATGGATGATTGTTCTCATGGTGAAAATTTTTCCTCTTATGCCCAGTGAGAATCTCCACAGGAGTAACTTACATCCATTACCCCTTGTCTTTTCAACATGACACCTTGTAGAAAGTATTCTCCGTTGTCGCCGCCTTTCAAATACCGACACATGGTCTGAACATAAGGTCTTTTCCCACAACCTTCTCTCAAAATTGAACAGTTCTCTCAGCCTTTCCTCATATGACAGGCTTCCCTGTCCTCTAACCACATTTGTGGCCAGCTCTGGACCCCTACCAGCCTGCCCATATCTATTTTCCACAATGAGGGCCAAAACTGAACAGCTGTAGCCCAAAACATGCTCAGTAGAGTGGCCTAATGACTGCTTCATCTCTGCTGGGAGTGGCCTTGTTTATGCAACCCAGAAACATTCTGGTGGATTGCATCAATGTTCATATTCATGTTTATAATGTTTATATTGAGTTTATTGACCAGGAGAATCCCCAGGTTCCTTTCCCTGGAGCTAATCCCCAGTCAGGATAGATGCCAGTGGGTGCTGCACTCCTGAATTATGTTTTCCATAGTGCAACATTTGTTCCTGATGAATCTTCCAGTCTACTCAGGTCTTCCTGCTAGGTGGCTCTCCAAAGAGTCCACTTCCTCACATCGTCAAACTTCATCAGAGTACACCTGAGCTCATCACCTACATCATTTATGAAGTTATCAAAAACTGTTGGGCCCAATATCAATCCCTGAGGGACCACACTTGTGACAAGTTGCCAGTTTGAACAGGAGCTATTTACCACCACTCCCTGGGGGCAGCAGTAACACATTACTTTATCTAGAAGAAACCCACAGCAAGCTGTATCAAAAACCTTGAAGAAATCCAGGTAAACAATGGCTTTTTCTTTTCTTATTTAACAGCCTTTATCTCAAGATTTTTCTCTTTCTCCTCATCCTGCTGAGATGGGGGCTAAGAGAGAAATAGTTGGGGGTTTTTGGACAGCTAAGGTCAACACACCACATATATCCGTATCAAAATAATGAACATATATCTCTTTAAATCATTGCTATGTGAAAAAAATGGCTACTCAACTTCTATTTTTCTTCTTCTTCAGATAAAATGATTGATACATGCTTTGTTTATATGTATTCTTATTTTTAAATTCAAAGGGCCTGCCACTTGATTAGGTCTTTCTCAACAAAGAAGATATGTCTAGAAACATATCTAGCCTAGTCTACACATAATGTGTAGGACAAACAGAAATTTCCACTTAATATCATCCCTTCTGACTCTTCCTACATTCAAAGCTATGCAGCGTACCCATATGGTATGTAGCTGGAATGCACAAGGAGTACTCTAACAATTTCAGAATAATTGTTTTGGCACCCTTGATTTCCAGTTCATTTATTTTTCTCTTCACTATTTTTCAGACTTTGTGTACACTACAGACAGCCAGAAGGTGGGGGAACTTTGATTTACAGAAACTGACTCCTGCCAGTCCCAGGGCATATAGAGAGCTTTGGCCACAGGAAAAACTGGATTTTAACATGGCTGGGAAGTCTCAAAAACATAGAAAACTGGAACTTCTCATATTCTGCTGGGCCACTTAAGTTCTCCATTGTATTGAAAAGGCCAGGACAAAGAGCAAACATTCCCAGATTCCCACCTATGCAAACAGTTTTACATAGTAACTGAATCTCACAGCAGGAAAAAAGGAAGATGGCAATAGGACACTACAGATATACATCTCCTGTGCCTGGACAGCTTTGCAATATCAGGTTCTAGAAGTGTAAGGGTGATACCACTGTATTATGTGCCAGCCAGAAACAAAAAACATTTGAATCACAGGAAAGGACCAGGAAGCAGGGATTAACAGAAAAGTGGGGCAATCTAACGTGTACTGTCCTTTACACTCAGTACATCTTTGTCTATTGTCTGAGACAATAAAGTCAGTGCCTCCCCAATAATAGTGATATTATTATATACCATTCCTGAAGCTGGAAATACATCACTTATGCTCCCATTAGTGATCCACTCTACTGTAACTCGTCCATATGTTCCTATTAAACGTTCAATATTCAGGGTGATCAAGCTGTCCTGTTCCATTTCTTCAATTTGCTTAAATAAAGAACTCTGGAAAAGATACAGCAGTAGAACCATAGCATTATTTTCTTAAAAAGAGAAGTTTCTTTAGAGAACAGCATATTCAAAAGTACAGAGACATTGGGCTTCAAAAAATTATTCAACTATTAAGCAGCTAAATGCAAGTCAATTGATTAAACTTTTATAACTTAATGCTCAACAGATCCAAATTTCATAAACACAAGAATTTGAAATGTCAGACCTGTTCATACTGAGGCAAAAATTCAACGGTTTTTGTTAGGGTTTTTTTTGGTACAGTATTTTATATCCAAATCACGTGAAGCAGATAAACATGTAGACTTTCAAGACAGCCATCTTTTTACTGTTGTTACTTTACTAATATTCACCCTCCTCACACAATGTTTCATTTCAGTGATGATTCTTCTGTGTTTTATATCTTCATTATGCATTTAGTACATATATCTGTTTACATAACTTCTGCAACATTTGATAACTTAAGAATCAACAACTCCAAATAATACCTATAGTCTGATGTTTTCTCCAAAGTTTTTATTTTGTTCAGGCAGATGGGCTCATCCTGTGGCATAACTTTTTTAGAGGAAAAGAATCTTTACTTAATTCCTTTGATTAACCAATCAATAAAGACTATAATGATATCATATATGCCATCTGATAACTAATTTTTTAGGTTGCTGCAAAGTAAAACTGATAAAATAATGGGTTATTCTAAATGTAAGGGGATCATAAAAAGTCCACAATAGGGACAGACTGGAACTGAGTTTCTATTACCTGTCATCTATATAACCAAGTAACAATGCTAAATGGAAGTCAAAGCCCTTCTGTCTCAGGTTGCTACAAGACTTTAGAAAAAGAATCTGTCACATGCAATTTAAGTATGTTTGTGTTCTGCTATTCAGAAATTATATATACATATTTTAATGATTTACCTTACAAGTTTTACCTGGGCAAATGCAATGACTCCATAGGCATTGTCATTGGGAGGAATAATTATGTTAACAAAACTGTGGACACCAATCTCTGCACCTCCTTTAGGGTTTTTCAGGCGCACTTGAAAACATTCTTCCTCCTCTGGGATGATGTCATCCAGGATATTGACTGCTATCACAGCTTCCATGTCCCCAGGCTCAAATATCAATTCACCTGAACTAGCATACAAACAAACACATCAAGTAATTATAAACTGAGGATATGATTAACAAACTTTGAAAGGACTACTGAAAGTATAAAGAGCATTTTTGATGCTGAAATTGTTGTTTATATTCCTGAATAAGTCAATGAGGTTTAAAGGTTGTGGGATTAGTGTTTGGCTTGTTTTTATTCTTAATACCAATAGAACATATAGTAACTGATATTTCTTATTAATGTAATGTAATTTAATTTATCCTAAATAAAAGCTTCAATATCCAGTTTAACTACAAGTCCTTTTATTACATATTTTAAAGCAAATTGAGAGAAGTTTGACTTTAGGTTATCTTAAGTCTACCTGTGAAAAATTCTCTTTAGTGTTAATAAACACATCACACAGAGGAGCCTATTATGGTCTTCATTGTAACAAAAAGACTACCACAGAACAAGGAATGCAAGAGCTGAGAGATAAACCAAAAGACCTACCTAGGTATAAAATCTGACTGGTTGGAGATAGTTGTCAGCTCATAAATCTGGGAACTGGATTCAACAGTAAGAGCAATCAAACTCTTGCTGGAGTTCAGAGACTTTGCAGTAGTGAAAGTGATATGATCTGCATATGGGGCTTCCAGCATCAGAGAGAACTGGTTCCCTTCCGAGTTCCAGGAGTACAGTGCTGTTGTGTCCTTACCAGAGAGGAGGATGTGAACTACATTGAGCAAGGAAGAGAAAAAAGACATATTCAGTGATATATTTAAAACTTTTTCTAATATCAGAAATACCCTTGGCAGCTCAATTGTTAGAAGTATCTCTTAAAATCTGGTAAATAATGTGAAAATTGAATGCATATATTTCTTCAGTTCCAGTACTATAAACAAAATCTTACCTAAACCTGAAGGAGGTATGAAAACATGGATGTTTCTTACAGCAGAGACTGGAAGAGACTGAAAGTGTCTGAAGGTAGACTGCCCTGTCTCCCAGATGAAAATTTCAGAATTTCCAGTTTCTACAAAGGGGAAAAATTACAAAACATACATTATACATACATTATATTGCTGCCTCAAATCACACACTGGTGGCCATTCAAAGGCAGAGGTTGACAACTTTAATTACAAAGTGAGTCCAGTGATTGTATCTTCCTTTTTACTTGCATAACTCCAGAGCATGATTTCCCATTAGATGATTTATTCCATGACATAATTTAAGGGTTTTTCTGCACACATTCATATAAAAGAACAATAAAAAGCCCAGCAGACAATAGTCAATGGCAAAGAAACCTATGGACTGCAATACACACTTTTAAAGAGTCACAGTGATGCAAACATAAAACAATGTCTAAAGTGTCATACTTGTAATAAAAATCTACTTTGCTGAACAACATCTTTGCATATAACAAAACACAGGAAAGCTTAGAAAGGGTGCAATTAGCAGCTAGATGAATAGAGTTATTATTCCCTATTGTTATTGGGAATATATTTCATTAGTTTCACAAATATTTGAGAACATACACAATGCTTTCGTTTTCTGAGGTACAAATGACAGATTACTTTGGTAAGATCCTTTTCAGCAAATTGTCATCCACCAGTAATATTTTAATCTCTGTCTAAACCCCTTTTATTCCAAATACCTTTGCTATCAAACAAGCGAGCGCATACTTAGCAAACTCAGCGTTTGTTTTCTGCTAAATACCTTTTGCAACAATTAAATATATATCAGATCCAGAAGTCCAGGCCTCCATGTGTTTTATTTCTTTTGCTGGTAACTGACGAAGATTCCTAAACTCATTATTCAGCCATTGGTACAAGAGTACATTCTGGCTGGTATTTGACAAAGAAACTAGTAAGTACATAATGCCTCCTCGGGGAAACAAGGCAATGCTCAGAGCTTTGTAAAGTGGTAGTTGATGATGCAGCACAAATATATCTTTATTCCACTGGAAAACCTGCAAAAATAGAATACATATTTTATTATATATTTATAAAAAGCACTAAGAAAAAAGAAATTCAGTGTTTTGATGAGAAATTGGAAAGACTTATAATTAACTGAATTCCTTACTTCTGTAGTGAATTCTACATTATGGTGTAGAAAGCACACTGATAAGCAACTGTAAGTAACTACCTTACTGAAAGTGCCTGTGCCTGTTCTTCAGATGGATAGGTTTATGGTCAGAAGTTATTTCTATAGTTATTTAATGTAATAGACTTCAAATCAGAAATGTCAGTAGCAATATAACCAAAACAAGTCTAAATTACATGCTAATGTAAGGAGTGTTGTTACATTTAAACAAGTCTAGAATTTCATGTCTTATAAGTCTATAATAGAAATGTAACTAATTTTTCAGGAATACATACTTACTGTTTTATCTATATTTCCTTCATATTTCAAACTGAAAACTAATCAAACTACCTACATCAAAGCCATGAAGACAAGTGTGCTCTAACCTGGATGGAACTGAAACTGGTGGTATCACTCACAAAAACCAAATAGTCTTCTTCATCCACAGCAAAATGTTTGACAAGTGTGGTATCCAAAATAGAGAGGGTCTGTAGCTACAAGGAAAATATGGCAAAAATGGTATTTTGAAGTCAGTTCAAGTTCACACATATGCACACATAGATTTAAAAACTGTAAACATACAAAACATATGTAAAATAATATATTAAAATTTTCATAGATGTAATTTTATAGTTTTAAAAATATATATGGGATCATTTTACAAAATTAATATTGGTTATCATACATTTTTCAGAAAATGCTCTATGACTTCATTACTCCACAATTTCTTTCTTCATTTCCAAGGTCATTTTATCTCTCCCTCAAAATATGACTATAAAAAACATTAGACAACAAGCTGTAACAACTTTCAACGTTTAGGAATGGTATTTCTCAGTTTAGTATTCCCACTGAAACACTCCAAACCATACTGCCTCTTCCTTTCCCCCCTGAAGTGGAATGGAGAGGAGAATTGGAAGCACAAAAGGTGAAGACCATGGGTTGAGATAAGGACAATTTACTGCAAACAGCAACGTGATAAGAAAATTAACATTAAAAACAAAAATAATAATAGCAGAGGGTAAAAGAGAGGTAAAATTGACATGTGAAAATGCTCACTATGCTAAACCCATCAATATGTGAACTGCACCCAACTACCCCAACCCCCAGGAGGGCCCCTTTCCCTGGGTGATATAGAATAACCTCAGGGCTCCAGGCATACCCCTCCTAGCTACTGCAAAATTAACCCTGCCCTGGCCTAAACCAGTTACTGTAAGACAGTATCTTACATCACTCACTCATGCAGAGTGTTCAGTTGCCAAACTATCTGAGAACAGTTCTTTTTCCCAAAACATGGTGGAACAGAAGGGCCTCACAAAGTCCTTTCTAACCCCATTATTTAATGAATTTGTAAGTAACACAGATTTACCTTCAATAGTTTGCGTTCAGGCATGAATGCATATACACTGCTGTTGGAAGCTCCCCAACTGCTTCCTCCATGAGTAATCACAAGGTAGGGAGAGGCATGGATTTGGAAAGACACACAGCTTTTAGGATTCCACACACTGAAGTTCTGAGAGAGGGACAAAAATGCAGAACTGAAATGTCAAGGTTTTATTAAGCAGCATGGTTAATGGTGGTGTCTGTAAGCAAGCATTTACCTCGATGGCAACAAAAACTCCTTTCCACTGGTAGAGAGTAGAAAACACAGATGGAGGTGAACGCAACAGCACACCATATAAGTTTTTTTCCAATTCAAAGAAACACCAGCTAGCTGCTGACTCTTCCACAAAGCTTTGCATGACAGACAGAACACTAATACCATCCCCTGCAATACAGTATAAGAAAAAAATATTTATCTTTACGGTCTTTTACAACACCATTTTCATTACTTATTTGTGAAAACCAAATCTAGCATCAGAAATCACAGAATATTCTGAGTTTAAATGGACCACAAGGACTATCAAGTCCAGCTCTTAAGTGAGTGGCTTATACAATGGTCAAACTCACAATTTTGACATTTTTAGCACCATGCTCTAAATGCCTAATCGACATTCTGAGTTGTTTCTAAATACTTGGTATAAGTGCATGTAAATGCATGGACATGATATAGCACTGAGGCTGTATTGAGAGTTAAATAATAAATTAATTTCTCATATATTACTATTACATATGGAGGATGCATAGGCAAATTGAGTGTGATTCAGTTTGGAATTTAGGTAGTGAGAAAATTAACTAGATAAGAAGAAATAAAAAGGTGACAAAGAAACTAAAAATGTGTTTATCCTCATTTTCTCTCTCATCACAAGTAATAGCAATGGCAATAAGATTCTTAAATGGCCTAGTCATTCAACACTTAGAGAAAATAGTGTATTTTATATTATTTAGAAAAATCCCGAATTGCAAGTAGTAAAGAACATATGTATAAATCAAAGATCTTGTGAAAATATATAACCAACAGGAAGAGCAACACAGATTGTTGAAACTATGGCAGCAAGGGCTGATGACAAACTGACTCTTAAGTAGCCAAGATCTTTTATCTAATGAATTTTGATATCATAGCAATATTGTAAGTAAATTTTAATTCCAAAGTTATATCTCCTGTATGTTTTGTTACTCTGTAGCTATCTTCACTCTGAAAACAGCAACAAATGCTCTGGATAAAGTGAACGTACTGATGCCAAATGCAGTATCCGACAATGTCTCCCACTCAACACTCACAGATACGTTGAGCCCATTACTCCGTGAAACTTTCAAATAAACCGTAGTGTTCGCTTCTTCAACTGTGAAGACACTTGTCCTAAATTTGAGAATTGTGAAATAAATTTTAAGATGCATTATTTTTATAATATAAAAATAGGATTCTTACTGTATGTTTTCAGCAGAGAATATGCAATAAAAAGAAAATACTGGGTTTGCTCTGTGGTGGACTAATACTAATTAAGGTTGCCCAATGTTTCTTCACACAAGACTTTGATAAAATAATAGGAAATTCAAAAAATCTTAAACCAGCCTGAAATCTAACACACAACTGTATGGGTGAAGCTGAATGATTTCTGAAAACATCATTCCGTATCATAGACTAATATAATCACAGAATGGTTTGGGTCGAAAAGAACCTTAAAGACCATCCTGTGGCCCTCCTGCCATAAGCAGGGACATCTTCCACTAGACCACATCTTCCACTAGATTGCTCAGAGCTCCATTGAACCTGACCTTGAACACCGACAGGGATGTGGCATCCACAGCTTCTCTTGCCAGTGCCTCACCACCCTCACAGTAAAGAATTGCTTCCTGATATTTAATCTAAACCTACTGTCTCTCAATTTTAAGCCATTCCCTCTTGTCACTACGTGCCCTTGCCAAAAGTCCCTCTCCAACTTTCAGATAGGCTTCCTTTAGGCACTAGAAGGCAGCAATTGGGTCAGCACAAAGCTGCCTCTTCTCCTGGCTGATCAATCCCAATTCTTTCAGCATTCCTCACAGCAGAGGTGCTCCATCCCTCTGATGAACTGAGTGGCCTCCTCCTGTCTTGCTCCAACAGCTCCATGTCCTTCCTGTGCTGAGGAGCCCAGAGCTGGAGGCAGCTCTGCAGGTGGGGTCTCACCAGAGTGGGGCAGAAGGGCAGAATCTCCTCCCTCCAAAGCTGCCCACAGGGCTTTGCATGCAGCCCAGGACGCATTTGGCTTTCTGGGCTGCAAGTGCCCATGGCTGGCTCATGTCCAGCCCCTCACCAGCACCCCATGTCCTTCGGGGCAGGGCAGCTCTCCATCTGTTCACCCCCAGCCCGTACTGGGGGCTGCTCTGACCCAGGCGCAGCACTTTGCACTTGGTCTTGTTAAACCTCATGAGATTCCCTAGGGCCACTTCCTGAGCCTGTCCAAGTAAGATTGGCTCATTTCGTTCTGAAAAAGCAGCCCTGAGTGAGAGTGTATCTTACACAGGCTTGAATAAATAAATAAATTAGAAAATTTCTGATTCCTGGGACACTGGTTTATGGTTTGGAATTTGTAATATTGATTACTGTTTAGTGAAATATTTGGGGAATAATGAAGTACTGTTTCAAGGAAAAAATGCACAGAGAAATCAACATTTTTAATGGTGAACAGTCCATTTTAAGTGCTTTTCTGCTCTGCTGTACAGCAGTAATGATATTTGACAAATAGTGTCATTTTTAAAATCATAAAGTTTAAAACTGGATTCCTAATTTTTTAATTAAAGGGAAACTATCTCTATGAATATTAAAAAAACCTTCCTTTTAATTGAATCAGGGTTCAGTACCTATTTGTAACTGGGTAGATGCTGAAAAGCCCCAGTGGAGCCTGGTTCTGTAATATTGTAATCATAGTTTGCACTCTGGTGCCTAGTCTGGCTCCTCCAGTTGGATTGAACAAGGTGACAATAAAGTGCTCATCCAATTCTGGTTCTTCGTCCAGGATTGCAGAAATATGCAGTGTCTGACAAGAAACAAGCATAGAAAGCTGCTGAGACTTGACAGCTAATAATGACAATGTTATTCATGCCATGCTGCTGTTTTTATTCTTTCTCTGTACAGCTCTGGACAGCAGGGCAGTACAACAGCAGCTCATGAACTGGAGAAGGCAGGAATAAGGCCTGGATAGTTCAGGCTGGGGTTCAAAAGTAATCCCTCTGCTGACCTCCATTAGTGCAACACTAGCACGAGCATATCCACGTTCTTTTTATTTTTCCCCTTCTCCTCTTTACTCTTATAATAAGATACTCTGAAGTGTAACAGGTTTTGATCCTTTTTTCTTACTTTTGTTTTGTACTTATTCTACACATTCCTTGAGACAGCTACCTGATCACAGCTCAGTCAAGGCAGGTTTACTTTACTTTAGCTGTCAACTGAACTATCTCATGGGCAACAGGGTAGTTACATTTCTGGTAACTATCTGGGGATAAAGAAGGAAAAAAAGGGAACAGAGAAATATTTGAAATACTCTCTTCTTGGTGTTTTGTTCCCTCTACTGCACCATGGTGGATAAGAATAGGATTGTCTCAAGGTGGTCTCAAATAAGCAGAGAACTCTCTATAAAGAAATAGATGATTTCACTGTCATCCTCCCAAATACCCAAAGAGGTGAAAGTTACAGTAGTACATATAGCTTTGCCTTAAAAAAATTATTTAGTAATAACAGGTCTGGAATTAAAATAGAGCTCACAACATTTTAGATCTCTATTTACTTCTTCAATAAACCATAAAGACACTATTAAGAAATCTTTTGCTCCCTACTTCTCAGAGATCTGCTAAACTGGCCATCACTGAGGTGTCAAATGCATTTTAGGTTCAGAAACTGAAAACCAGTGTTTCCAGAAAGGTTTGTTTCAGATCCTACTCCCCTAACCATAATATACTAACCTGTTATTGACACACTTAAGATAGCTCATTTTCTAGCTGAAATTCTTGTGGGGACAGTTCAGAAGAAGTGGGATTAATACTGCCAGAAAAATAACTAATTTTAAATTTCTAAAACTCTGAAAGTTGTTCATCTTTTGCCTCTCCTGCAGCATACTCTCTTCAGTTCATGCCACGTAAAGGAATAGTATTTTTAATACCACCGCAATTATTTACAGTACAAAATTATGACTGCATGTCAAAGTTTATCTTTCAGCTAAATGCTAAACACATAAATAAATGGTCCTATACACACATCATTCTATATACCCATTATATTGTTTTCAGTTTATCTGAACTATTACAGAGAGAGAAATATCTAGAGAAAAGCATATTTAATTTTTCTGCACTCCCACTAGCTCAGTTTATTCTGAGAATTAAGGAAAACATAACAAAAAAAATAATACATGAAAAACCACAAACATTGCTTAAATGTTTCAAATAATTTTTAAAAAAGCCTTCTTTACTTTTTGTGTTATAACTACCATATTACCTTAAATCTGACTCCCTCTTCCAGCACAATGTATCCTTGAGAAGGGGCCAGATCCACTGATGGCTCTGAAGAATTAATTTCACTTACAAGATACTGAACAGACACTGTTCCAAATATTCCCTGAGGAGGTTCTCTAATAATATTTAATACTGCAACACTTTCCATCAGATGGAGAGCTGTTTGCTCTCTTAGGAAGAAGTGATCACTGTTATTGAATGACAAAATTCCGTGTCCATCATCATTGGCAAATATAGTAATTGTGGCTTTTGAAAAATAAGTAATAGAAATATGTTTTAATTAAAATACTAAAATATAATAGTACACATATACAAATAAATAAATATATACAAAAATACACTCTTTCTTTAATATAATTATATTGCTTTTATGTCCCTGATACTACTTAACAGAAAATGTAAGTATTTTTCTCTATCTAGGAAGATTTCCAGAAAGGAAGAATCTAAACTCTCTTATTGAAAGATCCAGCTTTTGCATTTTCTGATTCCTTATTTTACTTATTATTTTGTTAGTTTTACATTTTTCACAGTGATGTTTAAGAATTTCCAAATGAAATTAATAATTTATCATAGGAATACACTGGTGTTTTCTAAAACATGATTATGCAGAGGAATGAAATTAAAGTGACTGAGATACAATTCTGAAGAATGAGAACATCAAAACTAAGTTTTACCTGTTGTGTTCTCCCCTAATTCCAGGCCAAATGAGGGATTTGTTAGAATTAACTGGAACTTCTCAGGACCTTCAGGAATATCATCATCACAAATCACAACAACAACAGATTTATTCCTTTCTCCATCAGCAAAAAAAAGAGTCTAGCATTGAAACACAGAAAGCATTGAATATTCATTAGCTGATAATGCACACAGAAATTTTAAACTAAGGTTAAGCAGAATTGCCTTAAATAAGGCAGAAAGAAGAGGCAAGAAGAGTAATTTCTATGTCAATTTTTATAATAATTTTATAAATTGACTGAAAAAGAAGGAAAATAATTAAATAGTTTAGCACATCATAGAGTGAGGACAAACAAGAGCAATTCACTTTGAAAGTTATTTTGCAAAAATATTAAAACTTACATAATATCTTATATTCTCTTTCTAAGCAAATTGTATTTGAAATAGATGTTTCAAAGTTCAAAATGTGTTTTATATTTTAAAATGCTTTAGTACTGAAAAAGAAAGAAAGACTAAAATAAGATTACTAAATCTACCTCTATTCAGATGATCAGAGCAACTGAAAGAAGTTGAGAAATATGGCTGTACTAGTGACCATTCTGCAGAATAAATAAGATTATGTTCTTTTTAGGAAGTTGAAGAAACGAAAACTACTAGATTTAAAATCTGCTTCTTACCCTTGAGACCACATTAAAATCCAAACCCAGTTGTGCCTCCAAATTTTGGGCATAAAAAAACACAGACACATTTCCATAAGATCCTTTGTTTCGGTATGCCATTATGGTCAGATTCCCATGACTTTCATTAACTGCAAAACTTAAACAAAAACCAAGACAAATTCTCAGTGCTCACTGAGCATGTTATTTTAATAAGATGGTAGATAGATAATTTTTATATTTTAACTTAAAATCATCCCCTCTACCTGTTAAGAAAAAGTGCCTATTACAGTAAAGCCACTTGTCTAATGCAACCATTATACCTTTATTTTCTTATAAAAATGGACTTGAACTAGGTTAAGCCTGTCTATGAGCATGGACGCCTTTTTCCTAGCTCCTGGAAATCAGTGAAAAAGATCTGGGAGATGTCAATGTGCGTGCTTACATGGATGCAGAGGCTGGGGCACTGGATGGAGGCTTGAGGGAGTGATGGAAGTCCACAATACCAAAGGACAATAGTGAAAATAAATACATGGTAACATGAGATTTCTGAGTAAACATACTGCAAATGTTGGGCTTCTTGTGTGGGCATTATCTTTCCAGTTCCACTGAACTGAGTAATATGTAGTCAGCTCAAAGATCTGTTCCCAACATCAATAGGAGTTTTACTGTTAACAGAAAATGAAAATAGTTGGGCAACACTAATCATTAACTCCCATAGGGAGTTCTTCAAGGTGACAAGACTTACTTGGTACTTTCCCATTCAACTACTCCGCTTACTCCATCATTAGCATCAATAATAATTTGAGAAGCTAAGCCTTCTACATCTAAAAGGAAAAACAGAAAGACAAGTATGTAAGAACTACAGGGTTAATTTTCATTATTGTCAAGAATAACAGAAGCATTTCTTTATATCTTTACTAATTTTGTAGAAGAAAAAAAAAAATTTTCCATTTCAAAAATGTAGAGGAGAAAAGGAAGTGAACAAGATACTTGGAAAGACTTCAAGAAAATCTGTCCTTGGTAGCTTATTATTAGAGCTACAACACAGGGCCTTGAATTACCACCACTATATTTGATGTATTTAAAAAAAAAAAAAAAGAAAAAATTGAAGGAAACTCATGGCACAGAAACAGTAGAAAATTACAACAGCAAGATTTTCATCAAGTCTTAATTCATTGTGGTTTTTTCTTATGATGATATTTAATGTTTTGCAGACAGTGCCATTTGGAATATTGGAGGGTAAATGAGTAAAAAAGAATAATAAACTATCCAATATATCATCTCATATTAATGTTTTAGTGCCTGATAATATATCTTAATGGCACACACCACAGATTTTGCTATAAAAAAAAGAATTGCTATTTTCTTTTTAGTTAGTTTATGTATTTTAAGATTCTATTACTGTATAAAAATACATGTTTATCCATAATAACTTTGCAAGATTATTGCATGTATTGCCCTGTGAAAATATTAATAATAGATTAATGCCGGCAATTTCCACTAATTTCAGACCAGAACTTGACAGTCAGAACTTGATTCTTCTGACAAAATAATGTCTTATTTTGTTTAAACAGCATCACATGAATATCTCAATTTACTTTAATAAAAATTAAAAATAAATTAAGATTGACAATTTCTACAAAACAAATTGACTCCACTAAATCTGTAGTAAATATACTATTTTTAGATCAATCTGATTTCTATTAAATCAGATAAAACTTAATAAAAGTAAATGATCACTGGCTTGAATGCAGATCTAACACTATGAGACAATGACGAATATGAACAGCAGCTGCAACACCTCTATACAGGCAGCAGAAAGGTTTAGAAATCCATAGGGATTACAGTGCATATAGACCCTTCAGATTCCTAACTGGTGTTTTCCCTCATCATGTCATAGTCTGATCAACTCACTCAAGACCTATAACACTTCACTTTCAATATCGGACCTCTAATTTCACATCTGGCATCTCCCCTCTCTCCTGATGACCTCCTGCCATTTTATCCTATCTTAATTCTTGCTCCTATCCATTAAGTGTATTCATTTTTCTTTCATCATTTTCAAGTTTTGAACATTTTCCCTTTTCTTAATTCCTTGCACTTTTGTATTAGAGTCGGGCCTTTTCTTCCACCTGTTCTAGATGATGGGATGGAGTGAGAGCAGCATGAAGAAAACAGAATTGTCCTTTATGTTTCCTGCTTCTGCTCCATATCCAGAAAGTCTCAGATCAGAAATAAAGGTCACTTAAGTTCCATGCGTTTAACTATATGTCACAGACATCCCAGACCTACAGCACATATTGCATGCACATTGCTAAGACAGAGACAGCATTTATGATATATTCCAGATTGGTACGATTAACTGCATATCAGTACCATGTGCAGGACACCCATCACTTTTGATATTAGACACCTAGAATTATATTAAAGGTTTTCTATGGAGAATAGGATTGCTAAATCCTAAACAAATGCACTGCATCAACAAGGATTTGAATTCTCAATCATAACAAAGAAAATACACAAAAAGGAAAAACAAGATTAGAAAATAGTCTGATAACAAAATTAATTCTGACATTTTATAATGAGGACAAAATTTTGCCTCATGGATTAAAACTATTATCTGATCATCCTAAGTACATCAGAGTCAAATGGTCATACTCAGACTGCTAACCACTTACGGCAGAAGGTAAGATTATGTGTCGCTCAGAGCAATATAAATCAGGAAATCCTTCATACTTTAATGTTACTCTTTCTGTGTTTTAAATTTGAGACTCAACTAATCAGAGCTCAGTCTATACAGCAGCAATCAGTCTTGCAAGTTACCTTTCAGTCTGTAACGAATTAATTCTGTCACTTCAATACGCATGCAAAGAAAGGGAAAAAGAGTCATAGATGATGTAAGAAATAATCAGCACAATTAATCACTGGTGTCACAGGATAACCCAACTGTCTTTAAAGCCAATGGCAGCTGTGCTACTGAATTAGGCAGCAGAATGAGGAACTCAATAAGCAAGCAATAAATGAAGTTCTGTGGAAGAGTAGGAACACAGTAGATCATGACTCCTACAAGCAAATCTGATAAAAAGTAATAAAAAGATACTTTTGAAAGAGTGAGCAAAGGAACTGGAAGGAATTCTTTGTACATATTTGTTTCTGTCATTTACAGAAATTAAAATCACATTAACACATTGCCAACACAACTTTTGAGATAACTGTATTCTCCAACTGGTAATTACTAAATAACTCCACTGTGAAAATTGTCTTATAATTTTTACAGGGCTTTAAAAAATAGTGTCATAATGACTATGCTTGATGTTCTACAATGTTTCTTGCAGAATACCTTGTCTCATTTTGGCTTATTTGGGAAGTGGCAAGCGGAATAATGATATGCCAGAGTAATATAATGTGCATTCAACAGATATAAAAATAAAAATAATCATAATGGTTTGTAAGTTGTTTTACCCAGCCTGGGAGGGGAGGAAGTTGAATGGTTCATGATAAGTTCCACTGAGGTTAAATTAACCAAGAAGAATTCTTGTACTTCTGGTACATCATCCTATAAAACACAAATCCAGTATATTCTCTTTTCATTTTCTTTAAGAAACAATCACAGAATTTGTCAAAAAAAACCACACTACAAGTCTCTAACCTTATAGCAACATTAGAATTAATTTATGTTTCCAATTTCCTGGACATTGTTACATAAAATGTAAATTATAAAGTAAAACATTACATTTAATGGAAAATACTGCAGTGACTCTGAACTAGATGTGAACAGATTTCTGCTCAATTCTGCAGGCACACATGGCAACTACTGATAAAATAAGAGCCAGAAGCAAGCAATGAATGACACTGATCTGAATATTAGAAAATAAAGTCATTATGAGAGAGTTAAATTTCACTTAACTAT
This sequence comes from Ammospiza nelsoni, assembly GCF_027579445.1. Taxonomy (NCBI): domain Eukaryota; kingdom Metazoa; phylum Chordata; class Aves; order Passeriformes; family Passerellidae; genus Ammospiza; species Ammospiza nelsoni. The sequence continues at coordinate 68,393,282 of NC_080669.1, read as the reverse complement.
AAGTAGCAGTCTTCTGTTATTATCTGTCCTTCTGTGATTTTATTATTAAAGAACAAAGCAGTCTTTCTAAAATACCATAAAATCAATAGCTTCAAATAATACAGCATAAAAGATTCAGGTTCCACAATATTCCTTTTCAATTGTCATACCAATAAGTATAGAGTGAAATGATATAGAATTTACCTCTAGAATAGTAACATTTATGGCAGCTGATGTTTCTCCTTCTTTCAAAATCACTGAGTCAGAAACAGCTACATAATCAGCTCCTGGTTCAGCCAAGGTCCCCTCTGTCTGATTACTTAAGGAGACCAATCCTGGAACTGTGGCATATGTAACATTGATAGCACCTGTTTAAAATGTGACAAAAAAAAAAAAAAACAACACTTTTTTTCAATTCTTATGAAATGTTCACTAGAATAGACAAAGAAAATGGACCAAATGCTCATTGAAGAAATGGAAAGCCTAACTACAAACCAGAGGATTAAAACACCAATGGGACTTATTTCTTTCAGTCCAGCCTTTAATAATTTGTCCAATATTACAGGACTCAGAAAGCATTAGGACCCAATGCATTCATCTATTTGAGGTGCTGTGAATTGCAAATATTACATTATATACCTGGGACATCTAATATATTATTTATACCAGGTTTGGTGTCAAGGGAAGTAGAGTGTTTCAGGAATAACTGATGTCTAAGAAAGGCTCTGAGGAGAGTTCTAAATTTAGTTTCCTTCCCAAATAGACTGACATAGATATTTATAGAGAACAAAAATTACAGGACACCTTGATTAATTATACTAGAGGGAAAGCTAGACTTTTTTTTTTTTTTTTTTTTTTTATTATTACAAAGCCACATCTCACAAATCTGCCACAGTAAGTCAAGTTGCAAATTTAAAGAGAGTGATCCTGGAGATAAAATGTCAAATGAAATTCAAAGTTAGTCTGTATGAAATAAAACATAAGATATAAAAGAACCTTCATTTTAATAAATAAATATGGAGTTCAATTGAGAGATTTTACATTTACAATGGAAACTTAAATTTATTAATATTTTCCTAAGTAGCATTTGAAAGGTAATTTACATACTGATTGACATTAAAAAAAAAATGGGAAAAAAAGAAATTATATTTAAATTCCTCTGCAAATCTGTAGTGTGCCCAGATCTTGATTGTTTGTTTCAACTGATCACTTCACCTCAAAACAAAGAAAACAAAAATAAGAGAGATTTTAACAAAGGTCTAAATATAACCTAAAAATGTGAATAGAAAATTATTATGTATGCTATCTCTCAATGGAAGTCAAAGTATTCAGGAAAAAAAACCACAAGAAATATTTAGGCACACATTACATTATTGAAGTTAGTACTATTTGATTTGATTTTAAAAGGAAAAATTGAATTAAAAAGAAATACAGAATTCTTAGGAGAGGCATGAACTGAATTCAGAGGCATCAGCGCAACTTTTTCCATGAGATATTCCTAAACTGTCAGATTCTGGAAGTCTATAGAGGGGAAATTGATCAGCAGGTAACATTATTAAAATTATGCAATATGTGGGAATGATAATTCCATACAAGCTCATTTTATCATGTTTTTTTTTTTATTTCTTCTGGAAAGACAATTCAAGACAGATTTGCTGGACGTAAAAGTACAACCCTAACAGCCAGCTAGCTATACCATAGCTCCCAGGCTTCCCTTGCTGTGGAATTAAAGTTTATGGCTTCAGTTTTAACTAAAACTTAGTTTTCAAGCCTGCAGTAAAGAGCCCAGAAGTTCTGAAAACAGTTGTTTCCAAGGTTTTCCAGAATTTCCAGCCTCTTTGTCATGACTTTCATTTGTCTAATGATTTTGAAAACAAAATATAATTTCTCTTGGAGATGTTATACAAACCTAGAGATCCAAATTCTCTGTTAATAAAAAGTTGAACTGTTTTGTTTTCCTCTGGAAGTAAAACTACCCTGGATGGAGAAGCAAAATTTAGTACTCCATGTGGTTCATCACTAGCTTCTACTGTCAGAACAGCTTCATATCCTTGACTATCTAAAACAGCAGCACCAGAAGGAGAAACACCTGCAAAAGAATCAATGGACTACAGTTAATTGCATTAGGTAAATCAAGTTTTATCTTACGTTACCGCTATTTTTATGTACAAATGATAGTCAGTAACACTGCAAATGAAATCAAACCAAACACATTATATACTCAATGAATTTTACGGATTGTGTGGAATGTAATTGAATTCTTAATTCTTATATGTAATTGCATTCTTTAACAAGCACAGGAACATTCAATCACAACAAAAATTGTATACATAAAAAGTATAGAGTTCAAGACTGTATTAAGAAATGAGAAATCTGAAGAAACAGTAGACTTCAATAAACTACTTCTGTTGTAAAAGGAAAGAGAAAAGTTTCTTTAGGAATTCATTATAATTCCTAAATTCCATCATAATTCATTTACTAAGTTAAAATTATATTCAATTTCTAAATCATTCTATCGAGAAATTACTATAAGTATTGCCATGATGAATAACTGTATATATTTATACTTGTACTGAAGGACTACAAGAGTAAACAAAATATTAAGGTAAGTTAGCAAGGCACCTATCACCAACACCACCCATGTCAAGTTAGTTTGGTGTTTAGACACTAATTCCAGTTTAACAAAGGATATTTCAGAAGGGATGTGATTTTGTGCTTCTTTTCTCATTATAATTTCAATGAAAGAGTAAAATATTCTGACCTCCTCTAATTCAGAGACAGATCAGAGAGACAGCTTGAAGATAGTTTAAAAAGATTAAAAATATCCATTTATTTTATGACATCTTTAGCATATGTATACATTAATACACAGGAGCATCAAACCTGTTCCAATAAAACGTGAACAAATTTTGCATAGTTTGCAACATTTTCAATATTCATTGTCCTACACTTCCAAAATGGTTTAATAAACACAAAGTTATTACACTACTAAATGGCAATTTTTAGATACAGCAGATATAGCAGTCTGTAGTTCTTCATTACCTTCTGTTTTAATGTTGTACAGGATGATCCGGTACTCTTCTTTTTCTTCTGGAATACGGTCATCCAGCAAGTGGACATATAATGTTGTATTCAATATTCCCTATAAATGTTATTGATAAACTGATTAGTCATTAGTGTACAGAGTAAAAGTAATATCACTCCATCATATGTATTTTGAGCAATACCTTTAAGAAATGCCAAGGTGAATACTGAAAAGTATAAATTCCCTGCTGTTTAATCATATCAAAACAAGGAAGACTGCTTTAAAAGCATATTTGTTTTGTCAGCTCACTTCAAATTATAATATTCTCTTGTAGCCATTAGATTTTCTTATAGACTCACCTCAGGAAAAAAGAGAATTCCAGAATAGTACTCAAAATTTTGTTCTATGTTATGTCCAACTATCTTCCACTCAACAGTAACATTTCCCAGTCCTGGGGCAGTTCTTACAACATGGAATTGCAGTTGTTCTCCTAGGAACAAATGACAAAATGCAATATTTTGGGATTTCTTCTTCTACAATTCAACTATTAAAATGAAAACAAAAAAATTAATCACAGTTAAAGTATTTTCTATGTAAAACCTTAATATTTTTAATAGTGAGCTTCCCAGTAGTTATGTATTATTATTTTTTTTTAATTGAAACAAAACCCTCACAAATCTGAACTCTTTCCTCATGGGTTTTTATGAATTTAGTTCATTCTCAGAAAGATCTATCAAAATATAAAGAAACCTGGTACATATGCATAACTGCTATCAAAACATGGACAACAGAAGAGCAGTATCTGAGTGTGAACTATACACAGAATAAATACCCTACACAAGCTTTAACACAGTTTTCTACAGCAGCTAAGTGGCAAGGAATAGACATGTTCCTAATACCTGCAGTGTCTTGTGACTTCAAATAATGCATGTGTAAAAATGCTTGCAGCTACCCGGAAGTTCCATTTATGTCAGTTAGAATTTGCAAATGTTACCAGTTTCTGGACGTTAGAAAACATCCAGAAAAAAACCCAATTCATAATTTTAAAAGGACAGTATTTAGAAGCAAAACATAAATGTTTGCTAATTTAAAAAAAAATGTTAATAATTTATTATAATTTCAGAGATAATAAGTAGCAAATGAAAAAAGTATCTCTAGGAAGTAATTATCGTATTTTTTACATATTTATAATATTTAACCAAATGATCACTTTTGACTTTTGAAGAGTGAACTCTTAAAAACGTTTTGAAAAATTAAGAAAATTTATATTATTATAAAGTATGAAACATCTATACACATTTATACAAAATAACTATTTGGCATAAAATGAAATATTTTAAATATGTGCATGCAAAATCACATATTATATTAATATGAAATTGATCAGCAGGTAACATTATGAAAATTATGCAATATATTTCCATTACAGGAGAGACTTTTATTTATAATACATAAGTCCATTGCATCTATATGACAACATCATTTTCCCAGTTCACAGAATGGAAGTTTGCCAGTATATAAGTGCGGAATTCGTTTTCAAGGACATGCAGTATTGAGGAGCTTGGAAATAATCATGCAAGATTAGGTCCATCCTCAATTGACTGAAAATTGTTTTCTTAGTATTGGTATAAATTGATACCAATTTTTTTTGCTGTTGCAGAACTAGGAATAATTCCATCTTTTAGTTTGTGTTATGTACACACTTAAAAGCTACCCTATTGAGAATCATTGAGATACATCTGTGAAAGGGAAAGAGAAGATGTGGTGTTAGGTTGTGTTCTCGGTCCATGGCATACATCGAGCAGCACAGCTACTCTCACTGACCGTGCAGCTCAAAGAACACCAAATTATTATACTGCAGGATAGTCTTGTATATCTAAAACAGGCAGAAAAATATTGATCACTTTCTGGACATGTTCACTGTTTGGTAAGGAAATATTTGAGAGATGCCAATATATTGGCTATGAATGAGATAGATATGAACAACAAACTTCAAAAGACCTTAAGAAACTGAAAAATGAAATTGCAAAGAAGTAAAATAAAAATTCTATACACCAATTTTCCAATATACAGCATTAGTATGTTATCAGTCTCATTATTTCAAACTTCATTTAAGCCTTGTTTTAAGTTGTTTAACACTAGTTCTAAGAGAACAAAGGAATTCAAAATTAATTGACATCACAAGAATTCTGCTTCTACAGTCAGATATCTGAGGGCAGACTGACAATTTACCAGTTCCCCTGAGGCTAATTTTTCATATCATTTAACACTGCTCTGAAATCTGTTTATCCTACTTGAGAATTTTGCACATTCATTACATACAAATAAATATTTGACAGAAAATAATTACTTTAGTATCATCACAGAACATACATATACATATACATATACATATGCATATGCATATAAATATGCATATACATATACATATACGTATACATAGATATATACAAAGGTCATTTCAGTGCAACATTATGTAATACAACAAGTTTTCACTGAAGACTGTAAAATACTTCAAGGCACAGAACCCTGATACACTGTAATCCAAGCATCAAGAAGAAACCTGAAGTACAATTTGTCTCAATTAAAGACTCTCCAGTACTCAGCTACTGACTCATGTAAAGCTCAGCCAGCTTTACCAAAATCTTTGTTATTCCTATCCAGTTAGAAATACTAACATAAATACAAATTGATCTCTCATAATTGAAAGTATTATTAGGTTAATTTCCCTATTTTTTCTTATGGTTTGGGTTTTTTTTAATATTTTACCATTTTAAATTTTTTCTTAGATTTCTGCCTTTATCAAAGAGAAGAGGACCTAATGAACTCTCCTCTTGCTCCTTATTTTAAGCTATTGCGGTGTGTTTTCACCCAATTGAGTCACAGCCATACAACTGTTGCCTGTTCTGCCGGTACTTAAATGCTGCTGCTGCCCTCAATACGGTGATTGTGTGAACTGAATAAATGCAGGTAACACCGAGACAGCCATGATCTACCACTGAAATGCGAAGAAAAGATTTATTCCATTACGTAACTTTCAAAACAGAGACACCAACACTGCTAAACTTATTCCATATTAGCAGGGCAAAAAGTGCCCAGGCCTGAGCACTGTGTTACACATCAAAAGGCCTGACAATGCACAAATCCCTCACCAGGCCGTGGTTCACTACCCCTCTTAACTCCCTTTGCTGCTTACAGGGAGGTCCAAGTCTACGGGAAAGGCTTTTAAGACTTTAACAACATTCTTTTATCTCCTGTGAGAAAAATCCATTTCTTTTCAGTTGACAGCCAACAATCCAGAGTGAGCACAAATACCTGAATTTTCTCACACTGAGTATTTTCTAACATCTCCCATCTCTAGTGTTGGTCTTTAAGTAAAAACAATTCTAAAATGAATTTATTTTTCTTTCCTCACCAATCTTCAGTTTTTCAAATCTTTCCTCCCCACAGGGATAAATAATACAAACAGCTTGAAAAAAAGACTGAGTTGCTTAACAGAAACTGTTCAATAATATAATAAATATAAAAGATAACACTATTTTGATTTATGCTTGATGTTTGTCTTCATAAGAAAAAACTTGATAATGAAAATGAAGTAAAAACACTGAAATCACATGAAGGCCTTAGCTCATTCCGGGTTTTTTTAATCAAAATGAACTAGTTTGGCAGTTTTTTCTTGCTATAATGCACTGCAACGCATTGTTTTTCACAAGCTAAAGGAATTGTGATCAGTTATAGCACTATATACATATTATACATAGCAGAGTATTTCAGCTCCAGATAAAATCGTTCAGCTTCAGCACGCTATGACAACTATTTAACCTGTGGAAAGTATATAACATTTTCATAACCCTGGGGAATGAGATGGTTTGAATTAATTCCCTGGGCTGTTCTTAGACTGCGAGAATGCAGCTGGCTTGTCAGGCAGATCAGAACCACTAATGTGGAATAATAAAGGTTGGAAACTGGGCACAATAGAATTAACACAAACTCTAAGCAAAACCCAAAAGCTTATGTCCTTTCATTACAGGAAAAAAACAGACCACGTCCTTTTGAGATAGACTATTTTTTCCAACAAAAAATTCAGTGCATGCATTCTTGGACATCAAATTTCTGTTAGTTTTCTCTATCCATCAGTTTACACATCATAAAAATTTGAGATTGCAATACACTGATATGCCAGCAAGGGATAACAAGAGCAGTCACCATTATTATTATTACTGTCCTATGCAGAACTTTACCAACTCTAGGTAAAACATGAAACATGTTCTCTTAAAACACTGATAGACACTAGACATGCAACTATTATCAGTGTCAAAAGTCATGACTGAGTGGTGACATCAAGATTTTCGCACTCCTAAAATGAGCTGCTATAAAAAATACAACGAGAAACTTTAGAAAGATGGAAGACTTTTTCTTATTTTATTTCTGTGGGAATATTTTCTAGATAATTAAAAGCTAATTTTAAGTCAGTGATAGATAACATTTGCTTAAGATTAGCAATTGTTCTGTATAAGGGCGTGTATATATAGTTCTGGAAGATGGTATAAATGAATGAGAAATGCTAAAAGGAGTTAGAAATGCAATGCCAATAGAAGCAAGGCATAATCTTCAGAGAAAGAAAGGGAAAGAACAAATGGTGAAATATGGGTTTGGAAATAGTCTATTCATCTTTTCCATAGACTTCATTTAAGTACTATCTATGTTTGCAAGAATTAAAAATGCAAAGAACTGTGTGCTGAGTATGGGGTTATTCTCTGTTTGCTGGCATTCTCTGAACAATGATACAATCACATAATGGTTATCAACAGAAAGCACAGAAATGGAAGCTGATGTTAATCAAAATGATTGTGGTCAACACACAGAACCCACCTTCATGACCAATAATGGACCTTCCAGCTGTCTGGAAGCCAATGATTCCTGCCACATTGTCACTTGCCAGGATAACCACTGTGACAGTGTCAAAACTGGGCAGAATCCTACTCCCTCCTTCAGTATGCACCAGGCTGATTATGATGCTTTCATTGTCCTCTGGCTCTGGATCATCTAAAATGGTCACTGTGACCATCTTTTTTGTTTCACCTAAAAATAGAAGAACATATATGTTCACATGAAAATCACCTTAAAAAGATGTAATCATCTACTCTAGTAGTAAATACTTAACTAATATAAAAAAAGACATGAAGAATCTTTACTTATTTACCTGTCTAGAAGTTAGTGAATGTTGTTATGAAAATTTATTCAATTACTAATGAAATGGTACGCTAGGCAATATAATTTAAAAATAATTAAATATACTCTGTAGAAATTAACAATTTCGCATAATTTCTGAATGCCTAGAATTCTTATTTGCTTTATAAGTTCTCTGGCTTTCAAATTTTAATTAGAAAAGGGGAATATAATTCTTGCACAGTGCTTAAATAATGCCTGACATAGACGTTTCTTATTTGCAGGTTTTTAACTATACTGTTATGTTACGAAATCAATACAATCTCAGAAGCTAAAAAGATATATCATTAAAAAATAGTATTGTATTGAGAAGATAAGAACAAAAGATCACTTAGGTCTGATTCTCATTTTCATTATTTTTGATACAACACCTATTTCAGCAACATTATTCCTTATTTATTTAGAAAAAATGTTATCTTTATAATACACACTGCAATATTTCTTTAAAAATACTTTAATATTATACTTTTCATCCTTTTTTTTTTTTTTTAATTTTTGTGGTCTTTGTGTGTTTGTGTAGTGTTTTCTTTAGTTTTGGACAGGAGAAGTTAATGCTAAACCTAGCCTTACCTTCAGCAAACACCAGAATCTCACCAACACCCACAAAATCCAAGTTTGGGGTAGCAGTTCCACCAACAACACGCCATTCCACTGCCACCTGTCCCAGGCTGCCTTCTGTCCTGTCTATCATAAGCTGCACGCTGGCCTGAGGACCTTCTTCTACTTCAATATACAGACCTTTTTCTGTTGCATTGGGACTTACACTATAGATCTTAAATACTCCAAAGGCATCCCCATTCATCATTATAATAACTGTGGAAGTATTTGGCTGTCCAATAGTTGGTTGATTTTTTAAGCTGGCTGAGATGTTAATTAGTTCAACTTTCAACAGGCATACAGTGAATTTTTCATCCAGTTCTGGCAGGTTGTCAGGAAATATGGTAACTGTGAGATTTGCAAACTCTTCCCCTTCCTGCATGATGGCCCACTGTCCTGTGATAGATTCGTAATCACTACCAGCAATGGCTTGTGTGCTAAACAGAATGGATGTACTGCTGATGTTTTTCTTGTAGGTCCATAATCCTGACATGTTAGTTAATGGCTCGATCTCTGTTGTCAGCCAGAGGCAGAGAGGAATCTCAGAGGCACTGGAAAATGTAAAGGCTGAACATGCTTGTTCTTTTAGGCACTGAGTTGCACAGGCATACAGTGGGTCACTTGCTGCTGACACATTCACTCTCATCTTGGATGGCTGGTCAGGAATTCCTTGTACAGGAGAGTTGTAATAGGCCAGTATATCCTCACCTTGCTCAATGGCAAGAGCTACAATGTCAGTCTCAGAAGTGCTGTAAAATATTTGCAGTTGACCAAACCTTCCCCCACTAAAAGACATTAAAACAAAAATATTATGTTAGCTGGTGAAGCATGTCTAATATTCTGTATGTTACTGGGTTAAGAATAAAATTAACAAAATCAACTAATGACTTCTGAATTGCTGAAAAGTTACAAATAGCTAATTAAATCTTCCCTTGAAGTTAGCAGTACCAATTCAGTGACTTCCTACTACCAACTGAGTAGTTGGGTTTTTTGGAGAGCAAGTTTTAGTGTTTATAGTTTGGGTAGCAGTCTATTAAGCATGCATGTTCGCAAACATTTGTTTCTGGAGTTAACTTAGTCTTCCTAGGACTGTCAAGGAAGAAAAAGCCTTTGTTGTCTAGCATTGTTATCATTCCTCTGAAGTGTCCTCAGGATACCATGTTCACATGAAAAACCTGTTCTGCTTTTCATTTTGTCTTCCATCACACAACATTTGATCCATTTTGTCCCCCAGTTAAAACCACAGGAACAGGCTGGTTTGCAGATTTAAATAGTTTGTCCATTTAACAGGCAAAATAAAACTTCAAGTACATAGTGTACACTGGGTTTACACTACACATTTATTACATTTGTACTTTACATACATTTCTAACAAGCAGACATCTAGTTCAAAATCAATGTATCTGAAATAAAAACTGGCAGAACAAGAAATTGATGCAAATACCTATAAAAGGGTGTGACATTTAAAATTATTGCAGAAAAATACTCAACAAAAAACAAACCAAACCAAAACAACAACAACAAAAAAAAGAGATTCAAAATCAGCCAATATTATACAGACCTTCTCCTGACTGATATATTAGCAAGTAAATTTCTTTCTAGTGGCTCCTGAATTTGATATGAGGATTGATGAAAGAAAACTGTGCCATAAGGATTATCATTGGCAGGTATAAGAATATTTGCCACAGCATCTAATCCGATAGCACCACCATTGGAGGCCTGAATTAATTCAATATGGATGATCTCAAAAAGAAAAAGAAGAAGAAAAAATAATGCAGCTAGATAATTTTTGCCATTTCTAAAAATAATCACAAGCAAAATAAAATCTGAACTTGTTGCAGTTTTCTGACATAACATTTCCTGCTTTGATCTGCACACTTTTCTTACACAAGTTAAAACTCTAATACTGTTCAAGAGAGACATAACTGCTCTACTTACTTCTTCTACTTCTGGAACATCATCAGCCAGGATTTCCAACAGCAACATCTGAATGGCTTCCCCAGGGGCAAAAGTAATATTACCCATGGCAACTCGCAAGTCATCATCAGCAGGATGCCCATTAATGGTAGCAGCCCACTGAACAGTAACGTTACCCAGTGTCCCAGCATTGCGGATTATTGGCAGATTTATGCTTACTGATCCAAATTCAGGCTCCTCCACAGTGAATTGGGTATTCTGAAAAACTGACATACACCATAGGGAGATGTAGTGCATTAACAATAAAATTGAATGTAAATATATCCGTTTCTGAAGTACAGAGTTTTATTTTACTTGCTTGCATTTATTTGCACATGTAAACCCCCCTTAATCATGTTTAAACCTAAAAGCAGACTTTCAATACTTATGTTTTCATCTGCACAGTAAATTAGCATGAAAATTAAGCCCTCATCCAAAAAGTCTATTCCAACACACCTATAGTTTGAGGCTAAACATGAACTATTTCTAAGGTCTTAGAATATAACTTCATAATTATTCCCAGCAAAGAAACTCTTTACCAGATTCCATGTCACTTATTAAAGAAATAAACTATAACTATTTAACATGGAATACGTTAAGTAGAAATTTCTGTTTTTTAGAATTGCAGAATGGGTCATGGTGGAAGGGACCACTGTAGATCATCCAATTCAAGCTCCCTGCTCAAGTAGGGTCATCCCAGAGCACACGGCACAGGAATGTGTCCAGACATTTCTTAGATGTTTCCACTAAAGGAGATTCCACAACCTCTCTGGGCAACCTATTCTAGTGCACCACTATCTTTGCAGTAAAGACGGTCTGCCTCATGTTCAGGTGAACTTCCTGGACATCAGTTTCTGCTATTGCCTCTTGTTTTACTGCTTGGTGCCAACAATCAGAGCCTCCAAGAGGCTCAATGCTTCTGTTATAATAAAGCCCCATTACTCCTTTTATTACATGTTGTAATTCAGTTCATCTTATCTTTTCCTTTACTCTCTATACCGACGTTTCAACTTCTGAATGTTTTTATTCAGCTGCCAAGTTGCAGCTCCTCCACAAATGCCCAGAAAAAAAAATGTTAATGGAAGAAAGAAAATATGTACTCCTTTACCAAAGGATCCAAATGGGTCATCAGAAGCCTCAATAGTTATGATGGCCCTCGTCAAAGATCCAAGCAAGGCTCCTCCTGTTGTTTGGTTCAGCAGCTGAACATAAAATGACTCCTCAAGCTCAGGATTGATATCATTAATTATATAAATTGGCACAGCTTTACTTGTTTCCCCTTCTAGTAAGACAACATCTGATGAAGCTACACTGTAGTCCTCACCTAGATTTGTAGATGAAAAAATCCAAAATAATAAAACACAGATAATATCAATGCTTTATGGTTCAGTGTGGTGAACATTATCATAAATACACATTTTCTCTTTGCTTACACATGCATTTCTCTGTGTTTTATGATGTCTTTTCCTTTATCTTTAGACCCAAAACAATTGTTTATTTATTTATTTATGTCCTGTTGCCTTTTAGATGTGTGGTTGGATCAAAATAAAACTTGGTTGACCAAAAGAGAGAGAGATTCTGAACTGTTAGACTAAGAGGTAGTTAGAAAAGATCCATTATTGTCTGTTGTTTACAAGGTCACACTACCAAGATGTTACTATCTGATTTATAATTCCTGTCCCGCTTTCCAAGAGATAGAAGTGAAACAGAAGCACCTTGTCAAAGCAGACTTCAGTAAAGCACACCTTTTATGTGTTGACTTAATTTTAGACAAACTTGTCTCAAGTGTCTAGAGGAACATCTGTGATACACTAGATCACAGCTCTGCTTCAGAAACTAATTGAAAGCTTACTCTGATATAAATCTAGCTACACATTTGTAACACTGTTACATAAAAATGAAACTAAAAATTCTCAGTGCATGTATCATTTACCTAATCAGTTTGGACCTAGCTGAAATATAGTGCACACAATTTATAACTGTCTAAGTAGTCCTAGAGACTTCATAATTTTTCTCCTTTCTTTATGTACCTTCTCTATAGCAGGGACCAACTGGATGTTGGTCCCTGCTATACTGGATGTTCCATTTTCAGAAGTACAAGTCTCCTTGGGTTTTGATAGATTTTTCCATATTCGTTATACAGCTAAGTCCCCAGCTCTCACTTCTCCAATAAGCTTCACTAAGCTTACTAAATATACACATGTTTAAATATATACATGGGCCTAAATTGTTTTTACATATACTACTATAGCATTTTGGGAGGTGGGGGGAAAGGGGGTGTTTAAGTGGTGGTCTGCTAAATAAACAAACAAAGTAAACAAACACCCCAATTCCTTCCCTCATTTGACTTTTAAGTTCTCCAGCGATAATGCATAAATTTTCCCCTAGGTCTTAGATGCATATTTGCTAAGCACAATCAATGCCTTATATTTCATTCTTGTTATACAACACATCATTCATTACACATTTGCTTGTTTCAACTTTAACAAAGGCTGCATAGTTCTGCTCTTCTGCTTTCTTACCAGCTGTTGCAGTTATTGGCATAGCTTTAAATTTCACAGAAACATCTGAAAATATTCCCCCAGTTCTGGTCACATTAATGATTGGTCCAACATAGTTTTCAGCAACTCGCACAGCTGAAGCTGAAAGCTGAAGTGTTCCAAAAGCATCATCATTGGCATCGATAATCACATGAGCTATTGTCTCACCCGCTAAACCAAGTCGAGGAGAATTTATAACTGAAATATAAAGAAAAAACTTAGTGAGTGATACCTGAAATGATTACTATGGCTACAGAGTTCATAGGCACACATGTAAATTTAGCTGTCTCTAGTTTTCAAGAAAATTATCTCTTTTGGAATTGGACAAAGCGTAACTACAAGCCACATCAAAATACATCTGTCTAAATTATGTTCTGGCAGAAAATCTGAACATTATTCTACTATGCTTTGGAGCATACAAGCCATAATTTTTGAAAAGATGAAGTACTGTGAATTTATTTATTTATTTAACCATAAGACTAATAATAAGATCAATACATTAGATCAAGAACAATAATTTCAGTTTTACTTTTGATATGATGAAATATAAGTAAGATTTCTACTCCAAGTGGAATTATATTTGAAGGTACCCCTTAATCTGTGAGCAAGGGCAGCAATTAGACATGCTAAGAAGTTCTGAAGCACAAATGGCTGTAAGCACACTCAGGCTGTAACGATCCAAATTTATATGAATGAGAAATTAAGTAAACATTGTCAACACTAAGAAAGCAGCACGACACTTTTTTTTAATAAGACTTTTTTGTAGTTTAATTTAAAAAACTAGCTTAGCTATTTTCTACTACTGAACTTCCTAAAACAAAGCTAAATAAGCATGTATTAGTGCACAAACAAATATCGTAATGTATTTGGCCTGAAACACTTTCCATAAGAAATGCAAAAAAAAGAAAAATAAATACTCATGCTTTTTCAATAAAATAGTGTGCCAAAGGAAATAAAAGTCAACAGGCACAAGTCAGGTAACTAAGAGATATCTTAAGTATATAGAGTTTGGCAGACATTCATTGGAGTTCATTGGAGTTCATTTGTCTTGCTGCAGTTTCTCCTGTTTTATGTAAATACTAACCTTCATAGTTAAATTGTAGGTTTTATGTAAGACACTTACTTGGCCGATCCTGAACTTTCTTGATCAAAACAACACTGCTTAGCTCCACAAAAACAGATTCTGACCTCTCAGGATCATCATCATCCAAAATAGGCAAGGATATTGTGGCCTCACTTTCATTGGTTCCAAAGATCACATAACCTGTAATGGGTATATAGTCTTTTCCCTCTGTTGCTCTGACAACATCAGGTGGAAAAAAGGGCAACTTTTCTTCATCACCAATAGTTCTGTATTTCACCATTACTGTACCAAGCAGACCACCGCATCTTACAACTGTCAGAGAGACATTTTTTGTTTCTTCCTCAATTTTTATTGGTCTGTTTTGCTCAGAAAAGATGAAGACTCCATATGGATCATCATTTGCTAAAATAGTCAATGTCGCATTAGTATGATTTCCAAGACGACCAAGGGAGACATTGATGATCAAGACTGAAAACATCTCATCCAATTCAGGAACATCATCAGGAGAAATCTGTAATGTAATATTTGCTCTCACTTGGCCAACATCAAATGTTACATTGCCATCTGTAGAGACCAGGTCATTGCTGAGATCGCAGATTATGATCCAATGCAATGTCACCTGAGATAAGGCCCCATGACTTCTCACAACCTAAGAAAAACATATAAAGATGCGCATATTTTTGTTCTATGAGAAAGAAACATAGAAGTGTGAAATGTAATTAAGCAAACACAATAGCTTGATGAATTAAAGATACGTCTGTGTTTTAAAAGCATGTCATTTTTATTATGTCACCTCTGGAGAACTTGTATTATCAATACTTATTTTAAGACAGTAGTCCCTTGATTCTAAGTAAGTAGAAGATTTTAAGTTTTTGGATATTATTATAATTTTAGTTTCGAGCTGAATAATGTACATTAGCAAACACTGCATGACTGGAAAAAGAAATATTCACGACAAAGTTGTTCTAAACCCCATAGTCCAATGACAAAAACATCATAGAACACCAGTAAAAACAGACAGAAGAGTACAATGCAGCAATATGAGACTCAAAGCTTTCTAACCTGCAGCACAACATTGCTATCTTCATCTTCAGGCTCAGTTCCATTCACTGAAAGGGACTCAGCACTGAACTCAAACACACCATGAGCATCATCAGAAGCCTCAATAGTCACGAGGATATGGGATGCAATTCCCAAGCTAGCTGTTAAATGAGAGTTCCAAAAAGGGTTATTTTTATCTCTCATATTTTCTTACATGAAAGAAAGCAGCTGAAGAAATAAGCTACAAAGATACAAAAGAGAGTATGAAATATTTGTGCTGTTTATGTTTGTTTTTTCCTTTTTAAAATACATGATAATCCCCTGTACCTAAAAGGAGCTGAACTTCAGTAAGGCAGCCCCCTCAGTTCTTCTATGGAACTATGCAATTTAAAAAAGTATTATTTTAAGGGGGGGGACGAAAATAAAATTACAGGTTTAATGAATGAAAATGGAGCAGTATTTAGGACAGTGAGGAGTTCTACTATAAACCACAGTATAAGAGGAAAGACAAGATGAATGCAGATCTCATCCTGACATAAACTGAAATGAAAAAAAATGACCAAAAAAAACCCCACCAAGTCAAGTAAATCCTACTTCTGAAGATATTGTATTGGGTGACGTAACTTACTGCTCAGAGAGAAAAAAAGAGTCTGGCACTAAAGGAAACTATTCCTGGAAACAAGTAAAATGGAAACACAATGTCCAAAAAAAAGAAAAAGAAAAAAGAAAAAACAAAAAAAGGAAACAAAAAAACAAAAACAAAAAACAAAACAAAACACAAAAAAAAAAAAAAAAAAAAAAAAGAAAAAAAAAGAAAGAGGAAAGAAAAAAGAATAAAATAATAAAAGAAAAAATATTACTCTACTGGCATTTGGGTGCTCATATAACATTTTTACATTTTTCAGGTTTTCATTTGAAGTCCTATATGCATAGGGTTTTCCCATATATTCTATGTTATTTCTTCATTTGGTATTTTTTTATCAATATTAATTAACATTGTTTTCTCCATATCATGACATAAATAGAAACATGAAGAAAGGAAAGAGGAAAAATGAAAAAGATTAAATTATTTAATGAAAAAATCTAACACAACTTACTTTTCTTTAAGAGTATTTTTGCCATGAAGGGTAAATTATATCATATATTATTAAACGTAGTTCTAAAATTGCCTTCAATTTTAAAAGTACCTTTGCTTTTTCCTCCCAGGAAAATTTGACAATGCTCAGACAAAGATAATTTTATAAGCTTTAATTCTGAATTCCTATATTGTGTTTTACAACAATATAGTTTTGATTATATATGAGCCTGTTGTACTCGGCTTTACATTAAACACTGACTGCTAATGAAATTACACCTAAGTTAAAATGGAAAAGAATTTTTTTTGGCAAAACTTTAAGTTAAATCTAAATTAATAATCTCTAACTGCATGTAAAGGAAGTTGCCTCAAGCATAATAATTTATGATATCTATTACACTTATAAATAAAATACAGGATTAATCAAAAAAGCTTACCATGTTGAGGGACAGTTGAAAAGAAGAAATCCATGTTTCCATCACCACTACCACTTCCATCATTTCTAAAGAGCTCAGCAACTTTAAGATGACAGACATACAGATATATACACATATATACATTTATAAATAAAGGGAAAGCAGAAAGTAATTTACACATTTCTGGATAACACAAAAAGACAGGAAATTTTAGGAAAGTGTCAATTTTCAAAATTAATTTCTCCTAAAAGCCAGAAAAAATATTGAATATGCTACCTCTTGTTTAATTTATTGCACTGGAATCGTAAAAGGAAGTCAGAAGGAAGGAAAACATATGTAACTTTATCTTTTTTTTTACTTTTCTTTCTGTGTTCCTTCTTTCTCAATCCTAATGGAGAAATTAGAAATGGGGCAGGGAGGAGAGGGAAGAAGTCGCTAGACCCTATGAAATGCTCTTACTCTAATATTTTCTCACAAATCAAAAACTTGTGCCAGAAAGTTGAAAAAAATTGGCAGCTTAACTGATGGAGCCTTTATTCTAAGTTTTGTGCTTGCAGTGGTGTTGGAAAGCTCCAAAAGATTGTGCTGAGGAAGTATCTGCATCTAGCAAATTACCAAAGTTAGCTGTAAGTTTTCTAACCAAAAAAAGTGAAAGAGAAAAATTTGCTTAACTGAAACAACTACTTGACCAAAAATTCCACAGGCATGAAAGCTCCAACTTTTATCAAAAGAATCCTAGCATAACACCATCATGCCGCATTGCAGCACAGACATTCATGTTAATATGATCTAACTTTCCAGAAGGCATCACACTTGCAATTCTGAATTGCTTAGAAAAATATCAGTTAAAAAGGCACTTTATGGTTCTCAATATTTTGAATTACTTCTTTTCCTCCAACCAGGAGGAATCTCCCTTAAAAACTTTCTGCAATGGAAATAAATTCTGTAAATCAAAAAATTCTGTAAGGCAAAACTGATTTTACGTGGTAGGAGCACTCATGCTTGCCAACAGTTCTAAGACTAACATCTCACAGCAAGATTTACACTAGCTTCTAGCTAGTTCTCCAACTCAGCTAAACTCTGCAGGCATCTCAAAACACACAATTTTCTAAGGCTATAATCCATTTGAATAAGCTATAATCCAGTTTATTGCAATTTTTCCAGTTTCATTTAAGTGGTAGATAAAAAGCACACCTTCGGCTGTTAAACCTTAAATACTGAAAAAAGAATTTTTTTTTTACATTGCTTTATTTCCTTCTCTCAACTATGGAATTATGTAATTTAAAAAGCAGCAATTGCCTTTGAATGTATGGCAGTAATATACTTTTGAGATCTGATTGTTTGCAGCAGTGATCAACAAAACACATGAAGGAGAGTTTTTTTGGAAAAAGAATCACCGCTTTCTGGAGGGTGTATGTTTAGAAATAACATGGAAATAGTTCACAAGGTTAGATTTTAAGGGATAAATAAAGATCACAAAAACACAACCAGTGGGTTGATTTATGTGCCTTACCTCCTCCCTCTGGGTTCAACAGCTCTACTTTAAAAGTTTTTTCTAGTTCAGGAATAGAATTGTCGGTGATGTTAACAGTAATGTACTTGTATCTTTCTCCAGGCTGAAATTCCATTGAGCCCCAAACAGCCTGAAACATGACAGATCTTCACAGTTTTGTTCAAGTTTAGTGTTCTCATCCAAATGAAAAAAGAAATAAAACCTCAGTTCTTTTTCTTTTTATCAAAACATCTACTTTTCTTCACTTTATAAAAATCTGCTGAGCCTTTGTTATAATAGCAATCTAAATTCACTGAATTATAAGCATCTTAATTTATCTTCATTTTTCTGCACAAACTGCAGTCAGAGAAGAAAATGTACTTATAAGCTGTGTTGTTGAATATGTACAAGTCCTAGTAAGTACTAATATTATCTTCACCTGCATATGCACTTGTATGGTCATAATCAGAAACAATAGGAAATATCCATTCTTCCTGCACTGACAATTTTCTTAAGGATATCAAAATCAAACCCAGGAGCTTTATATTTGTATAGTATTATGCATCTATCACAACACCATAATAAACTATTTAACTATTTCTGTGAAAAGAATCACAGCAGAGCTAAAATATTCAAACTGATGGCTATTTTCAGGACAAATAGCTTTAATTCAATTCTAAAATAATGACACATCTTGGCAATGGCCTTACCTGATAATCTTTGGGACTGAAAGCTGTAAGTGGCACTGTCCTGTATTCCATAAGAACTGTTCCAAGAAGCCCTTGTGCACGAACTACCAATAATCTGACGTGTCCAACTTCTTCTTTAACAGTGATATGGGGCACAGTAGAGGCTGGCACAATCATGTCATCACTGGGCTGAGGAGGTGGCCCCACTGAGAACTGCAGTAGACCTGAAAGACAAAAATTATCATTTACATGGCTTCTCATATAAAATTCGAATTATAATAATAAAAATTAAACAAAAATATTTATAATATCTATATTTAATGTTTATGAAATTTTAAACATATTAAGATGCCTTTAGGATTCAATCATGCTATTTCCTGGAATGTACTATGTACTATTCTTGCTCTCACTGATATTCATGTTAGTCTTAAAAAAACTATTTCCCAAGAATGAATTCAACACTTCCCAAAAGAACTCAAATGTCATAATATTGGGTACTTATTGGTATAATAATAGGCATGCTTAAATGTCTCCCTCTGTTACAAATTCTCATTTAACAAATTCTCATTTCACAAAAACGACCATAAAATTAACAACATGCAATGTGGTTTTCTTGCAAATGGGGATGATCCCATGTTTGGTTGGGGCAGCTTTAATTCCTTTTTTGTAGTATTCTCAAGAGTAATTAATTTGACTTTCATTCTTGTATAAAAATTATGGATTAATCTCAAGTTAGATAAAGTGTAATACGTTTCATTGCTTCCTCATCTATCTAGGCTAGGCAAATTTTTTACCTCTTGAGCTAGAAGTATATATAAATCTGCAATAAGACTGTATCATCTTCAACATTGTTACCATATGGGTGGTCACTGGCTTTAATGCTGATATCAGTAGTTTCCTTTTCTGGATCTATACTTGCTCCACTGGTAGGAGTTGAACCTCGTTTTCCATCTCCAGACACTGCAGAGACCAATGTCACACGGAAATATTCATTTAGCTCCGGAATGTCATCATCAATAACATGCAAATTTAAGACCTAGAGAAGGACCAAATAATGGAGAAATCAAAGTATGCAACATACATCCCTTAGGAATTTTATGACCCTTTTAAACAATTAAGTTTTTAGTCAATCAGCTGTATCTGCTGTGAGTTCAGAAAGAAATGTAGAGGACATTATTGCCCTCCAAATTATTTAACCTTATGATAAGTTTAGAATGCCAGTTCCAAAAACGTCTCTACCAAGCTGTCAGAGACTTTACAGCAATTAATCTAATTTAGAGAGCAAGTGAAGTGAGCTTTTAATGCCACCTGACACTTGAGGTTACAGATCATCCTACCATGTAACATAATCTGCTCTGCATAAACTATAATATTAATCTCAGATGATTCCAACTTCCTATATATTGTGATTTAACAAATATATACGAGAAAAAATTTAGGAAGCTGTTGTAGAGCCATGGGAATGAGTAGTTTAAAAATATCAATGGAAATTCTCTTTAAGATTTTTCACCTGATGAGCAACTGCTCCCAGTGTGTTTCTTAGGGCCGTGACCATTAGGTTCTCTATATGTAGACCATACATTGGACCACATAGCAATGGAGTAAGAGTGCTCACCAGGTCTTTTCTACTACTTTATGAAGTCAAGCCTCATCCACGATGCCAGACTGGAAAAGCTCGGCAAATTTAACTTTAAATGACTGTATGTAATGCAGTAATACATTTCAGTAGAGAATTAAAGCTAATAAACTGCCAGAAGCATAATATTTTCCAAAATCACAAGTTTTTGCCAAGCTGTAATCAGCTACATTGTTTAAGTGGGACCAAATCCACAGCTCTAAGTGAGTCATTGGGATCTTTTCAAATTATGTCAGTAGGTTTCACTCAGTCCCTACTGACTTCAACAGAATGACAGAAGGAAAATTAAAGACAGTATTTTCTACTATCAACCCACCCTTTCTATTTAACAAACACCAATAAAAAATACTTATGAACTTCCTACAGTATTGCAGTCCCACATCTCTTTTTCAAATAAATGTAAAATTCCAATGCTATGGGTTGGGATCAAATTCACAGAAATAGATTAATCAAAAGAGACAGAATGTGGCTAACAGTTGCAAGACATTTGATTACAGCAGTGAATTTGACTGCTGTCTATTTATTTGTTGTGAAGATAAAACTGATCTCCACAACTCAGATGCAAAATCTCATTATATTCCAATTTCAGAAGTCACTGGCTCCACTATTCAAGCCCAAGACTACCTATACTTGAAATATATATATATAGGTATACAAATATATAAGATATACATATATGTAAATATATCTTATGTGCAATTATTTGCATTTAAGCATTCATGCATGCACAGTAATGCCTGAAGTGAAATGCACACAGATAGATAGGCATCTATCCTATCACTTGTTAGATGTCAAAGATGAAAAAAATGCTGCAAAATGTAATAAAAGCCATGTGAAGAAAAGACTCTTCAGTATGAAAAGCAGTCAAGCATCCTCAGAAGGTGTTTTCCAGCAGGTTTGCAAAGGACAGGATGAATATTTAATAGGAAGGTAGGGTTTACCTCTGATCTCTGCCAAGGAAGGAATGTGATAGTGCCACTGCTGTTAGAAAAATCGCTAACGGAGTAATTAATGCCTCTGGAATCAACTTGTGAGATAATGTAATTTATATACACATAGTCTAGGGCGCCCCTTGTTCGCTCCACGACACAGGATATAGTGGAACCCTCATCAGCAGCCTGGAAGAAAGCAAGAAATTGACATATTTGTTATGATCAAAGTAAATCAAAGCAACAAATGTAAAAGTTTGAATTCTCTAATGCTATTCAAATGTTCAGAATTCTTTATTCTGTCATGTTACTTGCAGCACTTGTGGAGTGACAGGAAGCTGAAACTGATGTTGATGGCAGTCAGAACAATCTTAATGGAAATTGCAATAGCTTCTAGCATCTCCCTGAGGTCAGCCAGTAACTGTACTCTGTTGTTTCTTTTGGACACAAAAACAGAATCAATGTTTGAAATGTGTATATCAAAAGCAAAAGACTATACTGTTTTATATTAATGTCAGCTATTTTAATTTTAATTTGAAGAAAGATTTGGATTCCTCCTTTCCCTGTCTAAAACCACTATGGAAAAAAATAGATACATTTAAATTCAACTATACTATTATAATTCAGGAAAAAACTGAACTTTTTGTGCTACAGTACTCTTTGCAATTCTGTCTTCATAAAGAACATGCCCTTAGCAGCAACAATTTCACATATTTGGAACAAATCAGGTATTGATACTGGCGAAGTGTATAAAAATTTATGATCATCAAACTAAAATAGAAAATCATTTTAGTTGAAAGTTATCAGAATGACTAAAGTATCTTAAGCATTAGTTAAATTTCAGAGCTGCTGTATAGCACAGTGCAAATACTGAATATGCCTTCAGCTGCTTAATGGACAGATACAGACATAAGGAAATCAAACTACTGATAAACAATGCTATAAGATAAAGGCGAAACAATTAACATGCCACATAAATTTTTAATTTTGCGTTACGGTTGATTGCTGATCTGTGACATCACAGAATTATCAGTGGCATTGGAAACTGAAGGAATCCATTATGGTAGCAGATGGTAGGCACCTGGAAAACAAACTGAACCGAACTAAATACTATCACCAGTCAGGCAAGACAGTTGCCTTCAAACACATCATAAGGACTTCAGATAGAAAGGATGCACTTAAGAGGTCATAAGAGCTCCCAAATTTGAAATCATTATGAACTTTTTTCCCAAAATAATCTAATAATAGAAATGGGTATCATGTCCTTCTCCCTCATAATGATTAAAAAACTACAAAATTAATTACAATTATTTCAATACCCTCAAAAAAAGATTCAGGTTCATATACTGCATATATGATGATCACCTCCATATTTAATGTTTAAAAATAGTAACTTCCAGCCAGTATTAAGTGAATTCATATCAAATATGATGAAGAAAATGATGATGATTTAATTTAAGGGAGGAAGAGACTGGAAGAGAACTCAGGAGAAACAATTCCTGCACAGCAGAATCGCTCACCACATGCTGACCAAAACCCAGCCCATTTCCAAACAATGACCAACTGCATTCCAGGTAATTCCCCCAGTTTATACGCTGGACTTGACATTCTGTAATATGGAATGTTCTTTTGGCCAATTCAGGTCAGCTGTCCTGGACATGCTCTCTCCCATCTTTTTGTGAAGCTCCTCACTAGCTGAGCATAACACAGAAGTCTTCGACTCAGGAGAAGCTGTACTTAGCAACATCCTTGTGATATCAACATTATTCTCATCCTGAATCCAAAACACAAAACTGTGCCAGATACTAAGAAGAAAATTAACTCCCTCCAAGATGACATCAGGTTAGAGTCTCAGAAATTACAGAAGTAGAGGAAAAAAACTGTTCTAGGAAATTTTAAGCCTTAGTCTTCAGTTTGTGTAATAAGATAAATTTTCTTAATAAAAATAATTTGGATGGGATTTAAAAAAAGTAATATTGGAAATTGTAGAATGACTGAGGCTGTATGAACAGAACTTACACACTTCCAAATTCTAGAAAACTTTGCTTGAGTACAGAAACTGAAAATGTAGAATCAAGGCCCTTCAAAGGTTAGTTAGCTTTGCCATTAGTTTGATCGTGTCTAAAATTTCTCCTGTAGCTTTCCTTATGAGCATCTTACCTCAGGAATACATGGTCCAGTGAAGCCAAATAAACCATTAGCATTATCACTTTTCTGTATTCTTAACCTTGCTGTTGTGTTTTCTTCTGAAATTCGAGCTCCACCACACACAGAAATGAGCTTTAGGATGAATAACTCCTCTCCTTCTTCCTCCTTGTCATCCTTTGCAGACACAATGAATGATTTATTGGTTTCTCCTTGCTGATACTCCAAATACCCAGATACAGGGTGTACATCACTCTTTGCAGGAGTTGCATGGAGTTCATAGATCTCTGCTTGTGTCAGTTTTCTCTCATAAAGCCTTACATCCTGCATTAAACCTGTATACCTGCTGTTGCCATTGATTCCTGCTCCAATTCTCACTATTCCTGGACCTGAGAAGAAAATTAGAATTTTTCTCATGTTATTGGGTTCAAAATAACTAATATATGTAATTATTTAATAATCTATGGTAAATTGTTTATTGTCCCTAGGTTAATAATCACATTAATCTTGAAATGTAGACTGGGAGGCTCCTGAAGCCCCATCTCAGTGTTACAGGTAGATCATTTCAGGTCAAACAATTCCTTCCTAGATGGTTCGTGTTTTTCATCCTACTAGTTCTATCTGCACATGATCATCATACTTTATATTAATGAATCTTAGAAACTTATCTTAGAAACTTTAATGGAAACTTCTTTCCATTAAAAAAATTCACAGCCAGCTGCAGCCCATCTCAATTTTGTTTGTCCAAACAATTGCTTTGCCCATTTTATCTTTGTATATTTAATGTGTCCTCTGCTAGGACAGAGAATCCATTCTGATGATCAGAGTATTAGCTACACAGAACATGCTTATACCCTTATGCACTGAAAGAGAGGCTTAAGAAATGTAGACCCAGTTCCAAGCACTTTTTACAACTGCTTTAACATTTCTTTCTCTCCAGAAAATTACTCTATTCAGCAAATCAAAGGACGACAGTTCTCTTTTTCACAAATAAACTAAGCTGATAGCTCATACTCCTATCACTCTAAAACATAGAACACATATCTCTTCAGATGGTTTTTGATTTTGGAAGGAAATATGCCACTGAGTGTCACTTCTAGAAACAAGCAACCACAACTGCTAATGGTCCCAAGACACAAGGCAGAGGATGGTGAGAAAAGCCAGGCTACAGCACCCACTGTATCCAACATTAAATGGTGAGAGATTAAAAACCTTAGCATAGACTTCTAGTATACCCAGACAGAGCTTTATGTTTGTGCACATACATTCATGTAGATGTATACGCATTTAACATCACTGCATGTTATCAAATTTTCCTCCTACAGAGGAGCCTGTACTCAAGAATTTGATAATCATAGTCTGCCTATCCCCATGAAAGAAAACCTGTGAAATAATGGGGAGAGAAAGAAAGGAAAAGAAGGAGATTACTACTATGAAAAAGAAGCACATGGAAGAGTGAGGAAATGCAAAAGAAAGAGTAAACATAAACGTATCCCTACCATACAATACCTGACATTGTAAAGGAATTATTATGATGCTCACTGCTATGCTCGTTGAGTGCAAAAGTCCGTAATGGTTATGTATG
This sequence comes from Ammospiza nelsoni, assembly GCF_027579445.1. Lineage (NCBI taxonomy): Eukaryota > Metazoa > Chordata > Aves > Passeriformes > Passerellidae > Ammospiza > Ammospiza nelsoni. The sequence continues at coordinate 68,367,864 of NC_080669.1, read as the reverse complement.
ACTAAGTCACATCTGGGAATATCAAGTTAGAGGAACTGAAGTACATATGCTAATGTAATTTCGAACATCATTGAACAGATGGGCAAAATTTTCGTATAGCATGTAAATACACGATTAAGTAAATCTAAACCCTGAAAGTCCCATTGCTTAAAGGTCGTGGTTTAGCTGTAATATCATACACAACTAGAATCAAAAACATTATTGTATTTTGTTTCAGAAATCAAGAGAAAAAAATCTTTCTTAGCCACAGTACTGTAAATTTAATCAAAATCTTAATTGTATATATATATATCTATAGTTATATATCTATAAGCCTACATGTGGAAACAAAATTACTAACTATTATTTTTAAATTATTGACATTCAAGCTCCCTTACAGTTCTGATGGTTTTTGAAAATCTCCCAGCTCTCACTTCCATTTATATGGTTTTTAAAATCCCTAGAATTTTCTATTAATTGCTTTTAAATAATCAGACATAATAATTTCCGAATCTTGCATACATCTTTCAAGGAGCTAGACTCTTCCATATTTCGCAGAACTTCACATATGAATAAAAATAATACAACCTATTGCCTCACCATCAGCAATTGCTTCTCCTTTAAGGCTCTTAACTCCTCCTGGAACTGGAATTCCATCCATGTAAAATTCAATTATACTTTCATCCAGAGTAATCAGAATGTGAATCCAAGTACTTTCATCAAGATATTTCAGGACTGTTGCTTTGGCTATGTATGTCATATAGGATCCTAATGCTGTATAATGAAGCACTACAGAGACATAAGAATCATTTGTTTGGATTTTCACACCATAATATAAAGTCCCATGACCATCATCCTTTTCAACTATATAACCATCAGTATTGACATTAGGAATTAACCATGCTGAAAATGTAAAATTAGTTACTGCAGTATTTCCATCATATGGGTATTCCAGACCAATAATTCCAAATGCATCCTTTTTTCCACTGAAATACAAAGCATCTGTTCCACTGTGATGGCGTCTCATGTGCGGCTGAGATTGCACTGTACTTGGAAATGATCCCAGCAACAAGAAGTCCACCATTGATGGTAATCCAGCTTGAAACGTACTGGACAGTATTTCCCAACCTAAACGGACAGTGCCAAAAGTGCCTTGATGTCTCCAAATGATGAAGTCTGTAATATAGGAAAGATCATCTTCAGAAAGAACATCTTCTGCTATCTCTCTGTCCTGACTCTCTGGATCTATAACGAAGACTCCAAAAGGGTCATCATTGAAAGGGATCATCACAGTTACAGCAAGGTTTGTGTTGGACAACTGCCCGCCAGGACCAGGAGACCCACCTATATAATGGAAATTAAGAGTAAAAGTTACTGGTCTGAAAAAAGTTACTAAGTATTTTAAAATGTTTAAGTAAAATACCTTTTAAATAGGCCTAAATCTTCTTTAAAGTGTCTCTGAACTCTTAAAATTTTCTCCAAATTTGGGATTAACATAAATTAACTGTATTAGTTTTAAAACACTATAAAGAACATTTTCATACAAAACAAGCCATGTAATTTTTCAATTGCAGAATATAACTGTCTTTCAGTTGAAACAAGATTAGCTCAGATTTCCTGAATTAGTAATGAGACAGGTTGCTTTTGTTTCATTTGAAACACATGAGGTCAAATTCATTTCTCATTGCATTCCAAGATTTACACAAATATGAAATGACAACATTTGGTTCCATTGCCTCCAAATAAACAGAGATTACCCTGCAAAATCAGTAACTAGTTGTGTGTTAAAACTTCTCCTAAGTCCTGCCATTAGCCACCTACTTCTCCACAGTAAGAAGATCGTGGTATGACTGTAGAGCCTCCATGCACCACTAAGTAGGAAATCTTCTGTACATGCATACGGATTTCACTTACAGAAATGTCAACATATTTTCAGTTGTATCTCGGCACAGAAGACCATAAATAGTACTGAGGTGGAAGGAGTCCAGCAGATTTAGAACTCTACTCAGTAGCAGGCCTGTAGCAGTTGTAATTTAAGTGATATGAAGTGGTAACTATTTGTATTTTAGAGAAATTTCTAGAAAAAAGCAAACAAACCAGCCAATCTCCATTATAGTAGATACGCATAACCTTTTATATCTTCATTTTGTCAGCTCTACACAAAGCTCTACACCTCTGAAATCACTAAAAGGCATCTTTTTTAAAGGTCTGATTCCAAAACTGCGTTCATATATTTAAATTAAAGAAAAAATGAAAAACAAAACCTAAAATGCCATAAGAAAAGTATAGGATGACATAGGCATCAAGGCAAAGCTCTTTGTAGGATTGTTTTCTTTTTAATTGATTAAATATAATTATTTTATACCTGATAGGAAGGGAATGGATATATGGAAGACAGTACCTGAAATATTCACCAATTTTAAAATGTAAAATTCATTGAATTCAGGAATTTTATCTGAAACAGCATGGAGCACTATCTGCTTTGATCCTTCACCATCCATGAAGTGCACAGTCCCATATGTTTCACAGAACTCTTCTCCTGGCTTCAGTGCAGAGTCATTATGAAACAGCTGCCAGGTTACTGAGACATTCCCAAAGTGTCCTCTATGTCTCAAAATCCTATTCAGAGACACAGAAAGAGTCAATGTCCGGGCAGGTACGCATCAGCATTATCCATTAACAATGGAAAACACAGACTAATCATCCTTACTGTGGAATACAGTATGCATTGTCCTAAATAAGCAAAAATAACAAACAGAACCATGAACAATAAAACAATCCTCTTAGAGGGCCTGCAATTTCACAATATAAATCTTCATCAAGGTATACCACAGATGTCTTAGAAAGAAAGCAATCAATGATGGTACATGCAAAATAGCACTGTTTAGATGAACATCAGTTTGTCTTGCACTTCTATTTTTTAATAAAAAAAAATTAATGTATAATTCAGCAAATTGACATTAAAAATTGTGTTAACTGGCCACTCTTAGAGAAGAAAGAGAAGGCATTTAACTACAAGTATTTTTTTCCTTTAACCATTAAGGTGCCTTAACCTTTTTTCTATTGTTATTTAATTTCAGTTATATAGTAGGTCCTTCACAAACTTGATTATTCCATATTAAGAATTGAATAAATATAAAAAAAGCTTTTATTTGTTTGCATAGCTATCTGGTAACATAATTTCAATAATTTCCCAAAGGTATTATAAGTAAAAACTGAAGAACTGAACTGAACATAAAGAAGTTCCTTTATTAACAAAATATCTTTGCATATGAAAAAAGCATTTCTGCTTGTGTGGCAAAAAGTAAAAAAATCAAAGCATTATTGTACAAGTCTGAAAAACCAACTCAATAAAGTAGTCTAGGAACAGAAAGACAATAAGTTCTTACTGCTTCCAAAGTTTCCTTTAGTTGTTATTAAGCAGGGCGTTCCATTCCTGCAGTGTAGCACTGCAGCACTGTTGCAGTAACTCCAGTTGCTCTCTAAAAAGCTCAGTGTTGGCACAGCTGTTCTCACTCACTGGTTTATAAAATAGTCTGACCCTTTTCTTACGTACTAAACAAAAGTCAAATCCTTTTGGGGGTATGGAAGAGACAGTCTCCTAGTAAATATATTTTATCAATAAGGACTAAGCAAGGTAAGATGTTGGTAACCTTGGAATTATGTGCTTCCATAAAGCACCTGTATGCAAAAGTGCTTAGTTCAAATCATCCCCCTTCACACCATCAATTTAAAAATAAAAATTATTAAGGACCAAAAAATCTCTAAGGGGCAGCATAACAAAACCAACCACAGAATATATATTTAATATTGTCTTTTAACAAAGATTTAAATTTTTTAGATCTGCAACACATGCATAAAAATTTAACTCACAGTCATAGGCATCTACTTCAAGGCCTTAAAACACACAATCAAATCAAATAAAAATATATAAAAGATAATTAAACAATTGTGGAAAAGCCTGTTCTTAAACTGCGCACCCTATCAGATTTATTGTGAACCTATGTTTCTTTATACCCTGTCAAAAATTTTCTCATTGAAAATCAGTATTTTTGTCAATTTATAACCACATTCTCACTTAAGGAACATAAAAAGATCAGATAACATGAAACTTAATTTCTTAATCCTTCCCGTTCCTGAATACATCCTAGGAGCTACAGGCCAGACTAGGGAGAAATATATTGAGCCTAGAAAAAGGCACATCTGGACTTTGAGAACAGCTCCTATCTGCAATTTACAGATAGAAGAAAAATAAATAACAGAAAGAATACAGTAAAACAGGTTTTTTGCAATATTTCAAAGGGGGATGCAAAAAGAAATTAACATCCACATAGCTGTATTTAGCTGTATTTTGAAAAGATCTTTTTACTTCTCTATTGGTCCAGATTATATTTGGCTCATTCATTTAGATGGTTCTGAATCTACACTCTCGTGAAAGTATAACAAAACCCCCTTTGCTGTAATCTTATTTGTGATATAAAAAGCCCCCTGTGCTGCAATCATCCTTGTTTATATTTTAACTGAGAATTCTGTACTCATTTTAATTTCCACAGTCTACTTGATAATATAAGAGTTGATGTTTGATGCTTTGTTGATCCTCAATATGTCTGCAAATAATTTAATCCAAAATTTGGTGAAGCTATTTTTCTAATAAATTTTAGCAATGCAAAAAATAAGACTAGATCAAAGTACTATCCATAAAATAACACACACATCAAGATATACATACATGTATTCCAAAAAGGGGCAACAATATTATTTAAAAGTTACTTACAAAAAAAAATTACTTTTTCCTTCTTCCACTGGCTTCTCTAGAGGTTCTAAGGAGAAAATTCCATTAGGATCATCATTTGCTTCGATAATAACTGTAGCCACTCCACCGTTAAAGATAACAGTATCCCCTAAAAAGAGGGTGATTAATTTTATCAAAACTGGAATCAGAAATGGAGGTAACTAAAATTGAATGTATTTTCTTCTCACACCAACAGCTTTCATGCAAAGAAAGAAGCAAGCAGTGATAAAACAGTGCAAACTAATATTTAAACTATTCACTAACAGACAAATCAGAGTAAAAAAATGTAAATATTATCTGAGGCAAGGATCAAGAATGTAGATTTGAAAAAAAAAAGTGACATGACAAGAGATAATGCAATCCTGAGAAGAAAGGATTGTATGAGAGGCAGTACTTCATGTTTGGTCAATTGGTCAGGTCAGAAGAAAAAGACAGGTATTCAGAGATCCTAGCTCTCCTTTAGACCTTCAGCAGAAATATTGCACTTTAACTAAATACAAGAAAACAACAATCGCTAAGAGATTAGTCATACTCATATCACAGCCTATCTGAAAGGAAAAAAATATAAGATACTGGTGAAGTAAGGAAATTAGTAGTATTTCTTTGTGTTCATTAGCAAAGTAGGGACATTTCAACACTTTATGTCCACAAAGGTACACTATGTTTTCATCTCCATCCTAGTTTTTACCCTTTTCAAAAGCACTAGACTTGTTTTTATTCCAAAGTGAACAACCCACTTTAACTTCATATACCTCTATTTGTATTTTCTCAGAGTCCAATAAAATTTTCAAAAGGGATGAAACAATCAAGGTCAATATATACAACAGATGATAAAAAGAAAAATAATAATTTCTCTTTTTTCCCTTTCAGGAATTCATCTAGAAATATTCTGTATTTTGCCCATTCTGGCAGGAATATGTGAAAGGAGGAAAGTCATCACATGTTTTCAATAGAATGGTAAAATAAGATCCTGAACAAAGATCCTGAACAAAGTTAGTCAAGTAGAAAGAGAGCACTAAAAAGAAAATTTAAGAAGGAAGAAGTATGGCTTTTTCCAGTAATTTCCACAAAACTGGTGTTCTCTAAGAGAGCTGGGTATCAGACTGAAATATATCAGGAAACACGGGAAACAGGAACCACCTTATACTCAGATAATTGAGAAAAATTACCTATTTATTTAACTTATATTTTCTTACTGATGAGTCAAAACCCCATCTAATTTGGAGCATTTGGAAAGAGATTTCAACTCAAGTTATCTTTGCAGGACAGTTTCAGCTTTATAGTTTAATTTTTGTTTCCGATTAAACGATTGAAGATCAAAATCCAAACACACTGTACAGAAATTTTATAGAAATGTTGACGCAGACCTTATTCATATAATGCCTGGCATTTATACATTGCTTTATTATAAGAACCAGCTGCTAAAAAATAAAGAAAAAAGAAAAGGACAGTTACTAAATATATATTAAATCATTGCTTTTACCTGTTGAATTCAAAAGGAAGATATAAAATACTTCATCAGTTTCAGGGGTGTCATCATCATTAATATACACAGATAAGGTCTGCTCTCTTTCTCCAACATCAAACAGAATTAAACTATCCTTTTCACTGGGAACAAAGTCTCCCTCTTCAGCTGTTGCATCTCCATTAACAGTAATATACTGAACAGTGACAACAGTATTAGTAGATCCATTCCTTAGGACTGTAAAGTTTGCAACACTCCCTTCTGTAATGCTCACTGTCAGAGGTTCTGAAAAGACACAAGCAACAAATTCAAGTTCAAGCCTAAGCTTCTTGCATGCAGCTTATTCACCTAATCCCCCTTAAGAACAAAGAGAAGGCGCATGTAGTTAAAGGAGAACACTCGCAGGTAGAAGAGAATATTGTTGTCCTTAGCTACCTAACGAATCCAAGAGCCATCAAAAAGAATAATGACATAAAATGAGAAAAATTCTTAAGTAAAAAAAAAAAAAGCAATACAACAAAACCAAAAAAAGTAAGTCTTATAACACTAGCTCCACTAGGATTAAGATTTTTCAATAACCTGGTCTTGGGATAAGATCTGTATGGGGTAGAATATGAATTCAAAATTTTAAAACAGTAATATCTAACCTGCAAAATAAATGGGATCATCATTCTTCATAATTTGTAAAAATGCACTGGTTATATTGCCCAGTCTTGCTCCACCAGTGGCATTGAATAATCTGATTATGAATAGCTCCATCTCTTCAGGTACCTGAATGACAAAGTGTTAAGAAATTAATTTGTTGCACATGACACAATGAAGAAATTAAAAGGAACAGCTGAGGAGGTTAACAAACAGGGTTCCTGCATGTTGCTGTTTACTTCTTGATTCACAAGTGTGTTACGAAGGAAGAAAAACGACAGTTCATACACTCACACAAAAATAATCATCAGTCAAAAATCTTTGCAAATAAAACCCCTCATCTTTACTATTGTACAGATAATCCAAAAGTTATCCTGCAGTTTCCTGATGCTGATATAACTTATTTTTACAGCTATGTTTATTTATTTATTCCTTTATTCCTAATTATTCTCATTTTTTCTTATTTAATTTCAAATATATCAGCATTAAAATATGAGATTAGGATTCTTGCTATCAAAACAAGTGGTTTACTTAGTATTATAATTTAAGCACATGACTACTCAAAGATTCTTTTTGGTTTACAGATATGCACAATGTCTCAAATTCTCTTATTATTTACTTAAGTAAATTCACTTTTATCCAAGCATTTTGATTTTTCTCAAAAAAAATCAACACTTTCTTAAAAAACAGATTCTTCTTAAATTTCAATGTTTCAGCACTTCCTCTTTGCTCTATATATTTACACAAAAACATATTACTAAGTATGTTTGTTAAATATTATTACCTCATCTGGTAGAGAGTAAATTGTGATATTTTTTGAAAACTCCAGATTATCAAAGAATATAGTCCCTTGTTCTGGATAGACGTCATTGGTACATGCTGGGTCAACAATCCAGGACACGCTAACATTGCCATAGTTTCCTTGGTTTCTTATAAGTCTGTAAGAGGCTGTAAAATGTAAACATGTACAGTCAGTGTGCATCTCCAGAAAAACAACTCAAAATGAAAAAGGTCAGCAAAGTTGAAATAAAGAAAAAGGAAAGGAAACAGTAAGTCCACTTGCAAAACTAATACGCAAGTGCCCTACACAAAAACCCACATAATAATAGACCATTACAGCAGTAAAGACTTGTATCAACTCTATTGGTACAATAGAGATAGATAAATTGAAATCACATGTATGAAAATTTAGCTCATTCTTCTCTCACACAGCACCTCATGCTCACCAAGCAGTACTACTAAAACCAGGCTGCTCCTTGCAAGTAAATAAATTCTCTGTCCCTCCTGTCTGGTATATTCTCAAGCTATATTTTAACTGGATCGATCCCTCATAGCTTCAAGGACCATCCTCCTCCACAGTAATCTCCACTGCTCATCATACTGTACCCCCCAGAAACTCCTGAGTCAGGCATTGTCCTACAAGGTGAAGTAGGGAAAAGTAGCCTTGCAGGAGCAGACAGCAGAGAAAGCAGTTACTCTAATAAAAAGAATTACCAGCATAGATGATTTCTCCTTTACTTTCCTTTATTGTTACTGACAGTTCATCAGGTTGAAACTGAATGACACCATGTGGATCATCATTCTTCAAAATGGTTATATTTACTCTTGTGGCATTCCCCAGCTTGCCTGACATTTCACTGTAGCCACTGAGCACAACAGCATATGCCTCATCCAGCTGGAAGAGGGAAACTCAGTCAGAATAAAAAGATTTGTTCAGCAGAAAAAAGGACAATTTCAACAAAAGAAAATTACACACAGTTTCTACATGCACAATGGTTTTGTACATCTTTGTCATCTGTAACAGTGGAAGTAAAGATTTTAAAAACACTGACATTAAGGTAATTTAAAAAAAAAACTTGTCAGCTTGCATTATTAATAGAATGTGACTTTATACTTCAAATATTTCTTGAACAAACACAGTAGATGCACCATGGAACACTAAAATAAGCATTGCATCTTTGCATCTATACAGCAAATATTAGTGTAGACTGGGAAGCACTGAGTTCAGTTAGCAGGTATTTACCAAAAACAGAACAAAAAGAAAGCAATGGATTGTACAGGCCTCAATTAAATAGTGGTATTCTATAGCACAGAATGCCACGGGTGCCAAAAGCTCAGATGGATGAGAAGTTCAGTTTCAATTTACCAAAAAAAAATAAATCCACTGAGGCCTATTAAAGCCAAAGGTACCTTCTAGTAATCCAGGCACCCTGGTTTGGAGACTGGGATACATTCCATAGAAAAGGATTACATACTCATTCTGCTACAATATATTTTCTTGTATTTTAATAAGTGACAAACTGCTATGCTGTGAACACAATTTAGAGAAAGGAAAATTTTCATTTCTACCTCTGGAATCCCATCCATCCTTGACAAAAGAGTAATTATGATCTCTCTTTCGCCAGGCTTAAACTCCAGAATTCCTGTGCTTCCATAAAATTCATTATTGTCCCTTGGTTCTACAGTGTATCGCAGAAACTGCGTGACAAGGCTCCCTCTGCTGCGGACAATCTGCAGTTCAACAGAATCCCCCTCCTGTAAAAAAAAGAAAATCCAGCATTTTACTCGCATTCTGCTAAGATTTACTTTTCCATAACAATAAAGAAAAGTTATTCAGATAGCTACCTTGATACTGTAGGGACCTCTGGAAGAGGGAGAAAATTCAAACACTCCTCCAGGATCATCATTTTCCAAAATAGTGATCTCACAAGTAGTAAACCCATATTTCAGTATTTGATTTTCCACGCTGACCCTGGGAAAGGAAAAAAGTCAAGGTTTTTTGAGTGTGGTTCTTTTAGTAAGTAAATACATATCTATGTGAAGGACATCAGATTCCTGATTATTTTTATTAATAAATTATGAAAACAATTACCTAAAAAGAATATAATAAATTAGGAAAGACACATCAGAGTATTCCATTCCCTTGCTGAAACCCCAGCCTTTGTTCCTGAGATACCTTTTCTTTCAGATTATTTTTTACAGCGTATAGTTCTTGGGCTTTTTAGTCACACATGCATACAATACAAAGAAAAAGAAATAGAATCATATAATAAAAATTTAAAATCACATTTAGTATTACTTTTTATTTGGATCAAAACATAAGGAGTGATCCAAAAACACTTAAACAGAGAGAGCTTGAATTTCTTGCATTCATTTCATCAGATATATACTTTCAATTACATTGTTTTAAGTACATTCCATTAAAAATGCAAGAAAAACTACTGCTGAAAGATGCATAAAGAATGCACCTTCAGACTGATGATTTTGATATAGCTTATTAAATATTGGTTTATGAATTCAGATTCATCTTCCATGTTTTCTGGAGGAAAATTTCAATGAACAAACTGCAAGTGTCTATTTTAAATGGTAATAAGTAATATTTTTTGCATATAAAAATATGCCAGCAGACACAAAAACTTGTGTTAACATAAACTAAACCTATTTCATTCCAAAAAAAAGATAACTGCTCAACAGAAAACTTTATAGTTCTAGTCCACTCAGGCATTTAGGTGGGACAAATTGTATTTCTGGCAGTTTAAGACAATGAATTCATATTGCAATCAAGCACAGGTATCAAACACTGAGTCATGCATTAGTAACTTTCATCATTCACAAATCCTAAATAAAGTTTCATGCCAGAAACCCATGCCATCGAATTAAAAACCAAAGGACAACCAAGCATTGTCTGAAGAGATGCAGAAGACATGATTCCTGAGAGGAAAAGAAGTTATTGACAGATTCTGTTCAAACTAATCACGTATAAAACAAAGCATTGATTCATTGAAGACAAACCACAGTTCACTGCACTTACCCGAAGTACACAACAAACCTTTCTGTCTCTACCCTGTTAACAGAGAAAGAAAGAAGGAAAGAAGAATAGAGGGAAAGAAAAGGGGTGGGGAATGAATGAAAGTGCTAGTTCCTGGAATTTCAATAGTACCAGTCTTAGACAATAATAAAAACAAGAGTACCACAAAGTTTTCTTTTCCCTTTCCAAACACATCATGTTCCTTTTATGGGAACCTCCTTCCTTGGCATTTTCTGTTGACAAATGCTAGCAAGTGGGCAATCCTCACTGGTGAGAAATGACCCCATAATCAATTCAGGATGTCAAGGCCCATTCATGGTATGCCCTACCCAGCCCTCCTCCAGGAGTTCTTTCGCTACCAACCCCCGTGTCTTCTCACAACTGCACCAGCAGCCCACATTTATAACTTCACGCAAAAAAAAAAAAATACAATCAACATGCCTCCATTTTGTGTTACTTCATCAATCTGACATAGCAATGATAAAAACAGATAAGTACATTGGGAGTTACAACACATACATATAAAAGATTATTCTAGCAGAAAATCACATCAGACTTTATTTTTGACAATTTTTAGATTAATCAGAGTATCAGAGTAAAATACCAACAAAAAAAGAAGAAAACCACCACCCCCCCCTAAAAACAAGGAGAAAATAGAAATAAGAAAATAAGCACATATGACAAAACTATCTCATCAATTCAGATGAAAGGAAATTATTCTGCAATAACAAGTATGCCATTCTATGAAAGTACTCATAGATTATTTTCTTAACATAAAATAAATATACAGTTAATATTAAACCTGGATTTACTATCAACAAATAAACAAAGAATGTATAAAGTGAAGTTTAAATAATTCAGCTTCAGAATTCAGTAGACAAGAGTTCACTCAAAAGTTTGAAGTAATAAAGCAAATACATTTTCAGCTCTATTCTTTCAAATAGGAGATCTGATTTAATAGAAATTTCTTGATTATTTCAAATGAGGCTACATTTTAAATACTATATATGAAGACATTCTTCTTCCCTTCAGAAAATGTATGCAAGTTTTCCAAAATCATCAGGCATTAATACTATTTAAAAAGTTCAAGGTGAAAATTCCAGAGCTAAAATTTATGCTAAATTTTCATTATATTGCTCTTAATGCTCTTAATTATATCACTAAGCTGTTGGTAATATATTTCACAGCAGAGAATACAAATGAACTATTATATCAAGTGGGTTTTTGGTACGTGATGTACAAGCTTAAGTGGTTAAGACACAATAATCAAAAAGTGAAAGGGCAATGCCAGACTTCATTTCACCTTCATGAAGTCAGATTGCATGAATCCAAACACAGCTCAGACAAAAAACTGAGTACTAGTGCTAGAATGTAGTATCATGTTGTAGTGCACGATGGCAGCTCTAACAGAATCCAAGGGACAGCTGAAAATAAACAGTCCCGAGGTACCATGAGGAGGTACTTTAAGCATCTCCAGGTATACTTTGAAAGTACTTAGAAGACTAGCAATACTTACTACCTTCTAACAGTCACAGTGTAAATCAGACCAGAATTTCAAGAACTTGGAAGTTAGGAAGCAACTCATCAGATTCAGCTGATTAGTTATATTAGATTTGGTGCTGCATCTGGCTGCCAACCAGATGCAGCACCATTCACCACCACTCTCTGGGCTCGGCCATCTAACCAGTTCTTAACCCACAGAAGCAAGGACCTGTCCTAGTCATATGTTGCCAGCTCTTCAAGGCAAATGCTGTGGCACACAATAACTTTGTTAAAGTCCAGATAGACAACATCCACAGCTTTGCCTCAATCCCTCAGGCATGTTAGCTGATCATAAAAGGAGATCAGATTGATCAGGCAGGACCTGCTCCTCCTAAGACCATGCTTGCTTGGTCTGCTGCCCCAGCCATCCTGTACATGTCGTATGACCCCACTCAAGATGATCAGTTCCATAACCTTGCCAGGCACCAAGGTCAGGCAGGCTGGCCTGTAGTTCCCCAGATCCTCCTTCCAGCCCTCTTTGTGAACAAGCACCATATAGGCCAACCTCCAATTGTCTGTGACCTCCTCAGTTAGCCATGACTGATGATAAATGACAGGGAGCAGCTTAGAGAGGTCTTACAATAGCTCCCTCATTACCCTAGGATGGATCCTCTCCAGTCCCATAGACTTATGATCACCTAAATAGCTCTGCTAATCATTAACTACTTCCTTCTGGATTTCAGAAGGTCTATTCTTCTCCTTCTACCTTTCTACCTCTTCTACCTTTTCTACCAGCTCAGGGGACTGGTTGCCCTGAGAATAATTTGTATTTCTGAGGTTGAAGACTGAGGCAAAGAAGGTGTTAAGTACCTCAGCCTGTATCACATCACAGAAATCACTAGAACTATAAAATTTTCCACATTACAACAGTTTTGCTTCATTGAACATATGTCACATTAGATACATACATACACATACATGGATCTGTTCTGGTATCTTAATTTATGGAAGTCATGATCAAAAGATTCTGAGCATAAACTATTTAAACACTCAGCTGTTACTGGATTTTAATCTTCCCAAAATAAAAATAAATTAATTTGTGTATTGTTTTTCCCAGGACTAAAGTTCAGAGGTTTTACTCTCAGCTCCACTCATTTAAGAGAACAAACACAATCCATGTCCCATGACGGTCCTGGCCCTTCAGCTGTGCCAATTGCCAAATTTATAGCTGTGTATCTGCACTGGGGGCATGGCAACTGCCAACAGCCAAGCTTCTTTCGCAGAAGTTAAGAAAACTATCAGATTTAGGTCTGTAGCGATATTTTTAGTTTCAATTCAGGCCTATTTCAATTCAGGCCTAAGATATGGGCAGGCATCCAGACTGAAGCTGGTCCTAAAGAAAGAAAATATGAAGACTCTTCAGCAGGCACAGGATTATCTTGCTTCTTTACAGCTCATCCATCTTCTGGGTAAGCATACTCTTCATGATATACATTGGCCTCCATTTTGTGAACAGCATTCATAATTATTTTTAATATCCAGTGCCTACAGATGGTGGCCACAGAGCAAGGAAGTAAAATACTATTTTTAATGGCTTGGAAGGTTTCTTTTGTTATTATGGGTACAATCAAAGCTCATTTAAAACATAAAACTACCATAACAACATCACTGAGTTGTAAATAATACATCCTTGTTAGAACTAATTATCATATTATTTTGCCCATGCTATTACTAATTGCAATAAATAGAATGCTTATGGATGTATTTCTACGTCTATAGTTTCATTAAAGTCTGTACATGCTCTACTTTTCTACTGACTTATGCTACAGTCTATCAAGCAGTGCAAGCACATCCACAGCAGAGTGTGTCTTTGTTTTCATGGTAATTCACTACTGCTGTGAGGAGCTGGCTGCCTGTCTTGGAAACTGAAATCTTCTGTTCATCTAGAAAACACAAACTATGTAGGAGGCAATACCAAAAGCTTACATGCATCACCCTGCCAGTATCATTCACCCCTGCTTTGAAGAGTCATCTCCAGTGTTGAAAGGATGATCTTTGCAGGTATTGCATTCTTGTCTTTTACTCAAGTTAAAAGTTGCCAAATTTCACTTGTAGCCTTGAGGGATACTGTCCAGGTGTAGAGAAAAGTTCTGATTTTATCTCCTATGTATTTACTTTTTCCTGGCCAAACTACCTAATCCTTACTTCACTCTCTGACCTTGCCAAGTGTGGGAAAGCTGCTTACTGCTGGCAAAATTTTTACCAGCCACTTCATGATCAATAGAAATTGCTACTCCCACTACACATAGCAAAAGCAGAACAGTGGTTGCGTTTGTTCAGCTGCCAACTCAATCCCCTTTTAGACATAATTTTCAAGGCATGGGATTACTAGTCAGAGTAAGTGGTAAAAAGCTATAGTTACACATACTGCAGAGCTATCCAATACTAAAAAGTTAATCTTTTATGCAGCCCACTTCCTCTACATACTAATTTGTCTCCCATCCTTCCACTTCAGCATTTTTGTCACTTTACACAACTCCTTCATAACTTCAGTCATTATTTCTAATCTTAGCTTCTTTGTTTGTGCCACAGATTCTAAAGAACTTTCAGGCAAATCAATTTCATCCACAGGAAAAAAAAACAAAACAGAGAACTGCTTGCAATAGTCTCCGTTTGTTTGGTTTTGTTTTTTTTTTTTTTTGGGCGGGGTTTTTTGTTTCTGTTTTTGGTTTTGGTTTTTGGTTTATGATTTTGGGTTTTTTTGGTTTTTTGTTTGTTTTCAACAGGACCATCTTTTCAACACAGTGAGTATCCAAGATCAGAATGAAATAATTCATTGTGCGCCAGATGCATCCACCAGCTAGCTTCTACAGAAGCAGAGCAACCCTGTACTGAAAAAGCATCTTTCCTGTGTGATAGAACAATGCTCAAAATAACAGGATCAGCAGCAGCCTAAGGAGTTGCTTTCTGGTTTGCTAGTACATACTCTATATGAACATATAATATTAAAAGTTCCCATCAGCTAGTCTGCCCTTCCTATCTACAACAAGGATACTTCTACATAAAGTAAGGACTGTATATGTAGCAGATGTTCAATGCAGACATTGCAGCTGATGGCCCTCTCTTAGCACATTTCCAGAAAAATTAATGGGAAAAATATACCTTAGATTATTAGGAGGTATTAGCAGAAGTGATAGTATTTCTAAACTATAGATACATCTGAATTTTTGGAAGCAGGACTGAAGCAATAGCCAAGATTCTCCTGCTAATAAAACAAAAGGCTCCTGGATATGAAATAATTCAAGCATTCTGAGTAGTGTTCATATGCAGATAGTAACTTCTGAGGCCTCTTACAGCCTTAATTATCCTGCAAACCTGATGTCACATAGTAAGGAGACCACAACACAATGTTTCAGAAACATCATTGCTCCCTTTGTAGCTGAGGCATGTGGTAGTAGTCACACTGGCCTATTTTGGAGCCAGCATTTGTGATGTAAGTATCTAATTCTGCAACAACATCCTGACTATAAACCTCTTCTGAGAAAAACACAGTTATGTGCTGCTTTCATTACTATTCATTATAACTTTCCTCCTTATCTCACCAAACATTATTTTCCTGAAAGTATGTGTTATAATCAAGAGCTAGAACTAAAGATCAAAGCTAAATCAACTTTTTAAGTAGCACACATTATTTTTAATCAAAATACAAACAAAACTAAGTCATTAATAATAAGCACAATTTCTTACATTGATCATGAGTCAAAGATTTCATACGCAGTCTAAATCAAGGGCCCAATATTGCTCCAGGCATTTATCAACACAATGGAGGCAACACCTCATAATTAATACTGTGCCATTTTTTTTATATATAGATTGAGTATAGCAAGTGGTACATATGAATAAAGACTGGAGTACAATACCTGTCCAAAGTTAATAACACAGTTTCATTCATTTCAGGAATATCATCAGCTTTAATAGTAATGTTGATTGCAGTATCACTTTGTCCAGATAAGAAAACAACAGAGCCATTAAAAGGACCTATATCATCCTGTGTTACTGCCTTGTGATTAGGACCGAATGGTCTCAAACTCCAAAACACAGTTGCTTGACCATCAGTCCCATCTCGATGCAATGGAATGGAAACCTGTAAAGAACGTGAGTCTGCTGTTACTTGCAAAACTAGATGCAAAAACAATTAACCCCTTGCAAACTCCTGTTTGAATATGAGCCTCAAAATATTCACCTCCGACTTATACCTATGTATAAGATCTGAAATCAAAGATGGTACATCTATGAAGATATATACTGAATCTTATATATTTAATAATTTATCCGTTATATAATTGGACATATATGTTTATATATTCTTAGTGGAGGTGGCAGACCATTAAAATGACAAATCACTTAGCATTCATGAACACAAAAACCCTTCTATGATGGATTTAACCAATGCCCACCTCATAAAGACAACCTAGGTTTTATATCAGCAGTTTTATTCTGAGGATGAAAAGTAGTTCTCTGAATCAGGATTTGAAGGACGATCTCAGTTAAGACAACTAGGGGGGAAAAGGGGGAAATGTAAGAAAAAATATTTTATAGAGGGTTTCTCTGGCTGGGGTTACAGCATTTAGATGGATGACGATGCTTTTGAAAATGCTTTGGGTATTGTGAAATACAAAAAAGCATTATTTATTAGAAAACAGACACAGCAAGCCAAAGTATATATTCACATGTAAGTGAATTATAAAAAACACAGACACTTTCACCAAATTTGGGAGCAAAATCAGTCCTACTCTACAGAGTGTTTTTGCAGCTGATCAAAGAAATTAAACTGCAGCATCTTCTGCTCCATCTGAGCATGAAGACTTAACCAATTCTAGATTCTTACAGAGAAAGGAAAGTTCACCACACTTTTCAGATGACAAACACATTAATCTTGCTAGCAATTTCTACCTTTTTGATTTGATAAAGGAGGAGAATATTTGAGATAAGATCAAACTTGGAGGATGGATTTTTCTCACGTTAATTTACAAATGCTATAGTGGATATAGCAAACTTTGCTTTCTCCAAATAAGTTTTCCATAGTAAGGGATAATATAAAAATATTACTTACCACTGTAGCAGGTGATTCTTCTGGTTCAGAAAGAATAATTGGAAGATTGCTAATAAAGCCTATTTCTCCATTTGCAATATCTGGAGTAATCCTCAAAGAAATATTTCGAATCTCATCTAATCTAGGACTCACGGGTGGGACAAGAGGAATTCTATTCAGCAGCTCAACTTTTTCCAACTGTGAGAAAAAGTAAGAAAAACTTGAGAAATAAGAAAGCCTGAGTACCAAGTGAAAACTATTCTGACATCTTGGAATAAGTGTCGTATGCAAGGAGCAAACACCTCCAAGATAAATTTTTCCTACCAGCGCCATTTCTACTACAAAAATGTGTAAGTAGCTGTGTAAGAAATTAAGTGAATGGTGTTGAGCTTCCACAGCAGAATGGTATACCTCTCAGACAAATCATGTACACAACTAAATGTACATAGAAGGACAATTAACTTTCTGAACTGGGCATTTCCTTACTAGATATATGAATTGATCTGCCAGATTGTTGCTTGTACTTCAATGCTTATTAGTTTTTTTGTCATGCATTGATAAAAATCTGTTGAAGTCACTGGAAACATAATAATTTAGACACTCTCATGAAGCCAAAGAGTGATTCAATCTTCTTTCCTCAGTTAAAAAAATGTAAAGACTTTTCTATTTACAATAACTAATATGTAGAATTTCATTCATAATTGAAAATCAGCACAAGATTTTAAAACTGTAATCTCCTCTTATATTACTATATTTTTGATGGTTTATTTATACTAAGAAGAAATAGAAAAATGTTTATTCTATCTTTGAATGGAAAATACCATTCATTTAGCCCATCAGAACCATTGACATGACTTTCCTTGTGTTAATTGTTTTAATATTCCTTTCAAATATAATTTATAACACTATCAGATTCTGTCTACATGGATCATAATAACAGATATTTCTATGACCAATTTATATATACTTCTGTAAACATTTCACTGGTGCATGAACCATCAATGAGAACCACATTTTAACTCCCATTAGGATGTTTTTGCTTGGAGTTATTAGATGCTGCCACACAGGTTTTAGTGGAGAAGGGCATTTAAATCTATATAGTTATTATTGAGAGGAATAGCAGATTTGTCTTTACAAACAAGCTGTGGGTCTGCTGGTAGATAAAACTAGCTCTGGAAGATAAAAGAAACAATGGGAAAGATTCCACTGATTGGTGAATGGAAAAAGATATTTGCTTTTATAAATAAACTTTAGGTTTGCTGATAAACAAAATTAGACATTGAGAGATTAAAGAAACAATGGCGAAGAAAAAACCCTAAATTCCATAAGAATTAAAAATTAAAAGGGAGGGTTATACATTAGAGGAAAATCTTTAGGAAATCTTCAGATAGGATATCAGGTGTATCGGGAAGTCTGTACCTCTCCAGTACCTCAGCCAATGGGGAAAGAGAGAAGGGAAATGCGGCTGGGAAGTTAGGATAAAAAAGGAGGCTGTGTCCTCCAAAAATTTGAGACACCCCAGGGGAATGAACAAAGGCCTCTCCCTTTATTCAAATAAAGTAAAAGGACTCCTCTGACTCCTTTTTGGACATAAACCTCCAGTGTTTGTGGATTAATTTTCCTAGCATTATGAATCACCTTCTCAACTGATGAGTTTTTAATCCCTTTGATTCTTTAAAAAAATTTATATAAAATACTTGGACTGTATCATATTTTGTTCTGCTGTTATTCAAGTAACACTCAAAAATATTCATGCACATTTTATTTGATGATAGATGGGATTTGTTTTATAAATACTGTAATTAGAAATTTATTCTCAACCATCCAAGCTACTTACTGGGATTCTGAAGAACAAAGAGTGGTTCTATTTTTTTTTTCTCTTCTAAGATTTCTTTCAGAATAGGTGCCAATTCTCAAATTAACACCATACAGGTGGACCACTGTTGTGGTTGTTAGCTCAGTAGATGTTCTGAAGTACTACAGAGCTGAAAGAATTCCCTTTGTTACTATCTGGATAGTAACTTTGAGATTAAAGTAATAATTAATTAAATATTGCTTTGGATTTTTTTAATTCATTGTTTCCTCTTAAAGCAAATCAGTACATGAGGGAAAAAAGAATGCACTGTAAATCAAATAATGCCAAGCAGTTTACTAAATTAGTAAATCTTCCTGTCCATACCAAAAGTAGTCTACACATCAAACAAAAGGTTATTTAATTGCAGATGTCACTAAAGAAGGTTAATCTCATATTTCCAGTTCCTCTATCTGTTCTCTTGTTGTTTTATGCTTCATTTCTTCATCCCTCCTTCCCCAATTTCTGAGTTGATCCTTTACTGGGTCCAGTACAAACTTTGTAGTCTCATTCTAAACATTTTTTCTGAGACTATAATTTATTCACAATGTAGAAGTGAATAAATGTCATAGTGTCATAGTGATAAATAGGGGCATTTTTCTTCCTTTTATAAAGGAATTATTTGTGTTAGAAGTTGCATCTGATTTTGTGTACTCAAAACATTTTTATAGTTCATGGAGAAAGTACATGAAAGTATACTTCCTCTCCCTGGAATCTGCAGTTTGAAAAACCACACCAAAAGTCTGCATATTGAAGTACTTGTCACACATCTTGTCCATAGTCCACACTGCAATGTTATTTGTAATCTATCACCTGAAAGGAGCTTGGAATTAGATATTTCAAGTCTTCTGTCAATCTTTCAGATCACATGAAGAAGATAAAACACATAAACCTATTCTAATATTTCAGAAACATATTCCTTGCCTAACTGTTAACATAGAAAGAGCGTGTGCAACTAAAATGATAATATGATTTTGGCAATATTTTTTTCTCTCACTTTTTTTTTTTTTTTTAATAGAATGTAGGGGGAAATTTGTAGAGGGAAGAAATCTTTTCAAGTAATTAAAACATTTTTGGTACACTAGAAAATAAAAAAAAAAGACCAAATTTTAATTTATGATTCCACATCAACATCTCTGTTTGAAAATTTTGAAGACACCAGACTTAAATGGAAAATACTGAAAAGAACTAAGAAAAGACTCTGCGATTTGTGCTTTTGTTGTGCCATGTCATCTCTTTGTCTGTATATCAGGATTGCTCCCCGGGCTCATGATCTTAGTGGCAATAGTTAATCAGGTAATCTCAAATAGAGATTATGCAGTAGTCTCAACTGCAGATGAGAAAATAAGTATAAAAATTACTGATTACAATGCCCAGAATCTCCCACAGCAGCATATCTGAACAATAACTTGCTAACATGTATGCAAATCTGGTTTTCTCTACTGAAAAATGAAGAAAAAACATAGTTTTGGAAAATAAAAAAATCTTTCTTTAAACATTTTAGTGGAAAACCCATTTTCTTTCAAAAGCATAATGTTAGTGTATTTTTCCAGCCAATCTTACTAGCAATTACACAAATCTCCCTTCTTACAAATTCAGTAGAGAGAAAAAAATACCCACAAACAAAAAACAGAAGATAAAAAAAACCAAAAGACCACATACAGGGAAAGCTAGAAGAACTTTTCAACTACCTGGTCAAAGTTGCACATAAATTCAACATATGTTTGACTATTTTAATTTTTATTTCCTTTTTTTAATTTCCACAATCTGTCATACTCCTCTACTTTAAGAGCCTTTATTTGATTAAATCAAAAGGCAAAGGGTAGACAGAATAACACACCTGAAAAGGTAACTAGCTTCTGCAACACTGATATAATTTCGTTAAATTTCACAATTAGTAACCTATTACACAATTAACCTATTAACCACAATTAGAATCCTATTACAACAGTGTATTTTTTAAAAATTATGTAATTAGTATATGATTATTAGGAATAAAGCTCTTTATAGCATATCTGTGGAAGCAGTAACTAAATAATAGAGTTTTCTTGGTTACAGAACTAATTGTTTTGTTTCTTTTTAAATCAGGCAGAGTCATTTTAATGAAGTTAAAAGGGAAGGAGCCACTACTATTTTATATCCTTTATACTACATGGGCTAAAAAAACCACCCCAAAAACAGCTGAGATACCTGTATGACAAAATGAGCTCTATTTTGAAGAAATGCATCATTTCGTATTGGTATATTTATAGTAGCTTGTGCTTTTCCTTCTGGAAAGATGAGAGTACTTCTTGTAGACATATTCAGAATGCCACCTTTCGCTCTCTCAGGATCCAGAGCTCCAGCTGGAATGTACAGTGCAGTATAAACCAACTGCACATCTCCAACTGTTCCTCCTTCCCTTGCAAAACTCAAGGATAAAAAGCGTCCCATTGGATTACTTTCAATCTTCTGATTCTCCAAAGGATGGAATTTTATTAGGCCATAAACATCATCACTGTCCTGAATGTAAAACAAAAGCTGCAAACCAGAAAACAGCATGCTGCATTACTTTTTACCATAGTTTCATGCTTTCACAAAATCATCTCCTAACAGTCACCACACATTTTTCTCCTTAATCTCCTTAGGCATCAGGAAAGAAATCAGATGGACAGCCTCAAAGAATTCTTTATATACAAGAAGTATCGCACTGACAGTGACAACTGTCCCACTATGCTTCATCGCATATGCCAGAATGAGCTCTGAATAACTGATTTTTTGGTTCAGCAGCCAAATTGAGTAATTTAAAAATGTTTAGATTGTAAAGGATTTTGTTTTATTCACCAAGCTCATTTCAACCATTTTTGAGAAAGACAAGGAAGGGATTTGAGTCACAAAACTGTCAGCAAGTCTAGCCACCCTTTATTTAATTGTTCATAGGTTACAGACTTAATCACCAAAGCTTCCCCTTGAAGCTGTTACTCTGTAAACATTTCAGTAATCACTAAAATAGCAAAGGAACAAATGAAAATAACTTTCCTGTCTTCTGCTAGAAAACAGTCACTCGAGACAGCATTTATTCAATCCTAGCACATTGGGAATAATCTGAGCTGAATTCTACCACAGTAAAAGGGTCTGGCATTGTACACTATACTCAGCCAAATACTTTAGATATGGCCCTATATACTAAGATTATATTAAGGATCAGTTTTCTTGATTTTTATCCAAGACCAAACCTTTTAACCTGTTCAGATAATTCTTCAATAAATGTTATTAAAACTGGTAATGTCTTTACTACTCCAAATACCTTCTCCAAAAGTACCTTCTCCGAGAGAATTCTAAAGTAAACTTACCTCAGATGGCTCACTGACTTCTGCGCCTCCCTGTATTGTATAAGCTAGGAGTTTCAGAAGATAAGGCTCTGCCTCTTCTGGTATATCATCATCAATAATGTTCAGATGCAGTGTGACCAGCATCTCTCCTTGAGCAAAACTTATCTCTCCTGCCTCTGGAAATAGGTCTGCACTCACAGGTGAAGGGTCACTGCTATTTCGGATTATAACCCAAGAAACAGAAACATTTCCATGTGTTCCACCATTTCTTACAATTGTGATCCCTTCAAACCTATAGTTTTGAATGAAAACAAAATCCACAAACCATAATTACTACTGGCATGTATGGTTACCAATTCCCTAAAATATTTATACTGACCTATATGGTACAAATGCTTGCAACTTGACTCAAGGCTTACAGTTTGCAAAATCATAATACATATGTAAGATTTGAGCATTTATGCACAAACTCTCTGTAAAATCTCAGAAGACGTGTTAGATCTCACTTTCTTTACAGCAAGTAAGATACTCAGAACTGAGTGGAGTCTCGGCGTGTTTTATATTTGTCTTGCAAAATACAAATCAAATTTAAGAAAACATTTTGCCTATTTTACAACATGAATAGTTATGAGGCATGGGCATTGAAATTATGATCTTAAATGAACTGTTTGCCCCTGTACTAAAAAAATATTCAGCTACTGATACTTATGGTACTGGAAATGCCATGTTGCCTGCATCTGACAAGTGCATGACTACAAAAAAAAATCTGGAAATCATGACTTACAAACATCTAGAAAGCAAGATTTATTTCTTTACTGTGTATAAAAAAAGAAAGATAAATACTCAAGTGTTGGGTACGGACCTAAAATATTGGCTGCAGACCATAAATTATTCTTCCAAAATTTCTCACAGTATGATAGTTTGAAGCATTTTTTTTTTGGATGAGCTAGCAGTAATTAGACATTTTTATTGAGATTATCAATATTGTGTATCAGTCTGCCTATAACATTTGTAGAAAACTTCGATTTTAGTCTCTATGTAAAATTACAAATATTTAAATTGGTTTTGAGTTTAAGGTAACTATTTAATGGGAGATGCTGAACACTTTTTTTTTCTTTAATCAGAGACTGGCTTTATAGATAGTAAAAACAAATACACACCAAGGGTGGAAGACAGAAATGTATTTCCCACTGAAACTGTGTGTAGCAGTATCACAGCTTCACTGGTCCTACCTTTAGATTAGGAGTTTTCACTATTCTGATAATATGATTGAATACTTATGGCTTATTTACATATAGTTTACAGATACTAAAATACTTTCTGCATTATTAGACATTCCCACTTCCTTGAAATCTTTGTAAATATAGCTGATAATAACAACACACTAAGTGATTACTACATTATATTTTAGTAGTGATTTTATAATTACTTTAATGATATGCTAAGGAGTCTTAACAATTACAAATAAATCTCTTAAACTGACTAGATACTAGATTTTAAGATCTGTAGTACCTTGAAATTTGATCTTCATCAATGATAACAGTATGAGTGAACAGAACACTGTGGATTGACAGCACTCCATAGGGTTTATCATTCGGCTGGATAGTGACATGAACCACAGATGGATAAATCAAAACAGCATCTCCCTGCAAAGTGTCTTTAAGAAGCATAATCTGAAAGGTCTCAGCAATTTCTGGTATGGCATCATCAAGGATCCTAAATTTCAAATATGTTTCGTGAACTAGAGGTGGGAAAACAAGAGTTGTATTTGGCTGTAGATCTAGGAAGTCTACATTAAGCTGTGCATGTGCAGTTGAATCCCCAGTTATGATGGCGTAACTGACAGAGACTTCATCTTCATCAGGTCCAATTAATTTTCCAGTGACATCCTTACCACGGACCACTTGGATTGTTATCACTTCATCTTCCTCAGGCACCATATAAGCATTCTGGACAAAACGCACAGGACTGTCATTTTTCCTAATATTAATCCAAACAGAATTTTTTGTGTTGTTGATTTCAGCCCCTCCCTCCACACTCTTCAGACAAACAACAAAGACTTCATCATTTTCAGGTACCTGGAAAAATAGTATTAGCAACCGTGTGTGAGTCCCATTTCAAATATATGCAGAATGCTTAATATTGAGAAATATGGTTTATGCATTTTGCAGAAGAGTGAAATCATACTAGGTTAAAAGCTCATTTGATATTAAAATAACAGGAGAATAGTCTTGCTTTTAACTAATGCTATAAATCCCTTTTCAAAATTTAAGGTCTCTATTTTACCTAAACATACTTCTGAAAGAGAGTAGAAAGTCAAACCAAATACAAATAAAAATTACTCAAGAATCAGAAAAATCTTCATCTTTACAGCTTGAGAGTATGAGAAGACCAATTGCCGTTTTTGAAAGCCATCTCTACTTGGAAACAAGTGTTCCATTCCATTACCTATATTTAAATTTTCTTTTTTTTCTGATGTTGATTCTGATCTACCTCTATTTGTGCCTGAGACAATACAACAGCAACTTCTTTATAGAACCTACCTTGGCCCATCCATGCCTATACAACTGGAATCGCTACAAGCCCAGACAAAATTTCCATCACAGATCTGAGTGTTTTCTTGTTCTTACCAATAATTTAGATTTTGGTACTTTTACAAAACAAGTTTTTAAAACTACATTTTAGTTCTAGCTATTTCTTCTCCAATATCTGATGCAGGAGACAATAAATAGCTTATAAATTACAAATTACAGAATTAAGGATGATATTTCTGTTTTATATTACTATATAAATATATATATATGGACAAAAATGGTGTCATGTGATTCCTGGGTATGTGCAGAGCCAGGAGTGGGACTTGGTAATCCTAATGTGTTCCTTTCAACTCAGCATTTTATATGATTCTATGATATTATATTTTATTCCCCAAATCTTAATTAGCTACACTTACGGAACTGAAAAAATATTGCTATTAATATATATAGATAAACATATTGGAAAATTATTTGTGATCTTTGCATTTCATCCTTAGTGTGGACTACTGGAAACCAGTAGTATTTGCTTCTGAGAGGAACTCCAGGACAGAAGTACAACTTCTGAAAACCCTGCTGTCCAGTATTTCTTTCTCTTTCACATTCATTTATTTATTGGCCACCCTCAGATCCTTTTCTAGGGCTAGAAGATGGGCATGATAGCTTATGCCAATTCAGTTCCCTTGGCTTGTGGCACAGAAACATGCATAATGCCATTGACTGATACCAGGGTTTGTTGTCAGCGTGAGATCTGGAACATCTCAGCCACCAGCTTCCTATACTGAATACAACACAGTTCATCAACCTCATTAAAAAAATGCTCACTTATGTTTCATTTAGTTGACTAGCTAATATTCTATCTGGCAAAATTTAAAAAGATACATTCAAGAGAGTCAAAATATATCCACAACTTTAGCTGCAGTTTACATCTTAACATCTCATTTACAGATGATACAGAACACTATGGAATTTTTAATGGCATCTTTTTGACCAATGAAAAACCCAGACAGACTTAAAGACAGCAATATAAAAGATTTTCAGTGTTGATTTGCCTCTTTCATTTTCTGTTAAAAAGTCTCCATTATTCCTCACTTAAAAAGGAAATGTACACAATAGAATTACAATAAATATGCTACTGTAGATATCAGAGCTGCAGTCACCTAATTTTTGTAGGAAAAAGGCTTTGCAATTCAGAACAATACCTTTTGTAGAGTTTTTTCTTAACTTCAGACCTTAACAGCGCAAATTAAGTTCTGAGAGCAACACTGAATGCTTGTGCATTCCATCATCATCATCAACATCATCAATAAAGGGTTTTTATACAAAATTAACCTTTTGTGTACAGCCACAGAAGACATCCAGCGAGTGGACCACCACAGCTACACAGATCAAACTTTGAGTGAAAGAGCATTAGAACAACCTCTCAGAGGAAAAAAAAACCCATCTCACCACAAACCAAATTAATTCTTTTCATTTACAAGTTACAGAATTAATACAACTAATCTGAAAGAGATATTTCTACATGGCAGTTTGGCACAGTCTCTTAAATACTAGTATGAGTACAGACTTCGGAGACTATTTTGCATAATTAGCTTAAAAGCTTCCCACTTTTATCACAGACATTTTTCCCCTATGTAATTTTTTAGTGAATTTCCTTATCAAGTTGTTCAGTATCAAGTTCACACAGAAAAGTTAAATATAGAAATGTCAGTCTAATAGATGAACCTCTATGTAGTTAAAAACCATCATCCTTGACAATACAAGAACCTCACTATTCCATCTGAATAAAAATATAAAGCTTTCTTGATCATTTATACTTTCACTGTACAGCACCTAACAGATCTAGTCAGAGCAGTCAGGGTATATTCAGAAACTAAAAATATTAATTGATGAGAAATACAGAGGCAACATTGAAAAGATAAAATTATAGCCTACACAGACAAAACTGAACATCACTTTATGAAGCAGAAGGACTTGTAGCCCTGTTTAAGCCAAGCATTTTAATAACATAATATACAAAGTCCCTCCAGAACAACAGTCAATCTATACATCCAAACCAAAAATTGTCAGTTTGTTTTTACCTGATCGTCAAGTACTGTTAAATTATAAATCAACACTGATCTCCCAG